>NC_133334.1:254493466-254587587 GCF_042186555.1 Aquarana catesbeiana
GTCTGATGATTGTTTATTTTATGTGGTACGCCACATACACTGTTACCTTGTTATTCTTTTCTTGTTTCCCCACCCATCCCAGTTTTGCCAGAACATTTGCTCTCAGGCTTGAGAGCTCAAATTATTTTTTGATCTGTGTTCTGTGCCACCTGGACGGCTATCTGGGTGGATTTGTCGCCAGTAAGAGGCCAACCACATTATTACCAGGGACCACCATGAGTAGCTGAAGCAAGTACCTGAGCAGTATTCTCACCAACTGGGGACGGTGAAGAATCGGAAAATTTCAGTGGGTATCAAGCCAGGGACCCAACCAGTGGAGGTGACTCTTGCAGAGCAGCCTTGTGTATCAAGCCAGGGACCGAGCAGGCCATTGGGGTGAAGCTTGAGAAGTATCTTGAGTCCCAAGCTAGGGACCCAGCAGAGAGGTGGGGGTGACGCTTGAGGAAGATACTGTCATTGAGGATTAGAGGAGCTCAAGGGATTCAGTGGCAATGAATAAACTAGTCTAGTGAGAGAGACTGGGAGCTCAGTGGGCTGAAGAACTACAAGAAGTGATTGTAGTGGAAGCAAAGAAATTGTTACACTTTGTGTTAGGAACTGTTAAAGACTGTTGCCATAGGAGACAGCATTCCTACACATGCAGATGTGGCGTCTTTGCCGTCTGGATGCCTTTCCCTGCATGGCTGTCCTCCTGTTGAAGTCTCGGAGTCTGCCAATTAATCTTGCAACTACCTAAGGGTGTCCTGGCCCTAACCCTCTCTCCCAAAGTTCTGTTAAGAGAAATAAAAGTCTTTTTTGCATTCAAGAATTGTCTAGCACCCAATGACTTTAACTACTTTGCACCCACCATGCCTCACAACCCACCATATACAGAAGGATGTCAGCTGTCTCTGGCCCTGGAGGTTCTCATTAGACCGAAGGAGGCCTGGGACCTTCCTACACAGAGATCCCCCCAATCATACGGAGACCCCTCCAATCATACAGAGACCCCCACATTCCCCAATCATACAAAGATCCCTACAATCATACAGACATCACTCCAATTACAGAGACCCCTCCAATCACACAGAGATCCCTCAAATCACACAATGATTCCTCCAATCACAGAGATCACTCCAATATTTCAGAGATACCTTGAGTCACAGAGATCCCTCCAATCACACAGACCCCCTCAGATCACAGTGATTCCTCCAATCACAGAGAACCATCAAATTATCCAGAGATTTATTCAATCACAGAGATCCCTTCAATCACCCATAGATCCCTAAAAACATCCAGAAACCCCCTCCAATCACAGGGATCCCTCCAAACATCTACATAGAGACCCCACCAATCACACAAAGATCCCTCCAATCATAGGGATCCCTCCAATTACAGGGATCCCTCCAAACATCAACATAGAGATCCCACCAATCACACAAAGATCCCTTCAATCACAGGGATCCCTCCAATCACAGAGACCACTCCAATAATTCAGAGATACCTTGAGTCACAAAGAACCCTCCAATCACAGAGATCCACCCAATTATCCAGAGATCCCTTAAATCACTCAGTGATCCCATAAAACATCCAATTAAATAGAAGGTACAAAAAAACCTCCAAAAGCTGATTTTCCACTGCTAATTACCCAGCAATGGCAAGATAAATGTGAAAGGTGACTTCTATACTCCCTCCATCTGCTCCACAACACTGAGATTTGTGAGAGGTGGAGGTCAGGAGGCTGGAAAGTGCAGAGAGGCTGACATAGGCCACAGATAGATCTTTGTTCCAGTGTCAATGGCAGTGTCTTAATAGTTCATGTATGGACCATCAGTGGACCTCCAAGGGTTGGGGAATCTCAGATCTTGGCCTCCAGCTGCCGAGGCCGGCTGATATTTGTGGTTCTCCAGCAGAAGGAAGTCTCAGGGGTGACATGGCGGGCAGTACAAAGTCATTTTCTTTACTGCTTGTGATTGGCTGAGTGGTCACCAGAATTTCGTGCCAGTTGTCCGCTTATAGTTATACACCTGAGAGAGGATCGCTATGTCCAGACCGATCTGCAGGGCCCCACACAGCCAGAATTGGGCGGGGGTCTCCTTTATGATGAAGTAGGTGGTCTTGAAGCAATCACCAGCCATCCAGAGCAGAACCATCTTCACACTGAGGAGAGAGCAGAGCAGGAATTATAGGCAGAATCTACTCTGGGGGGGTAATACAGGGGCCACTAAACCTGGGGACCCATTCCATTCTGTAAATCAAATTTCTGCATCCTTCATGTCCCTTCCCTGCACTTATGTGAAGTATACCAGCATTGGTAATCAACTTGCTAGATATAGGGGGCCCCGACGGTGGCCCCTGACATTCCCAGAAGGGCGCACACATACTACAGGAGACGGTCAGAGACTACAGACATACTACAGGAGATGGTCAGATGGTCAGAGACTGCAGACAAAATACAGGAGATGGTCAGAGACTGCAGACATAATACAGGAGATGGTCAGAGACTGCAGACATGGTACAGGAGATGGTCAGAGACTGCAGACATACTACAGGAGATGGTCAGAGGCTGCAGACATGGTACAGGAGATGGTCAAAGACTGCAGACATGATACAGGAGATGGTCAGAGACTTCAGACATACTACAGGAGATGGTCAGAGACTGCAGACATACTACAGGAGATGGTCAGAGGCTGCAGACATACTACAGGATATGGTCAGAGACTGCAGACATGGTACAGGAGATGGTCAGAGACTGCAGATATACTACAGGAGAATGGTCAGAGACTGCAGATATAGTACAGGAGATGGTCAGAGACTGCAGACATACTACAGGAGATAGTCAGGGACTGCAGACATAGTACAGGATATGGTCAGAGACTGCAGACATGGTACAGGAGATGGTCAGAGACTGCAGATATACTACAGGAGATGGTCAGAGACTGTAGACATACTACAGGAGATGGTCAGAGACTGCAGACACACTATAGGAGATGGTCAGGGACTTTGGACATACTACAGGAGATGTTGACATTTCTGGCGCTGTCTATAAGCGGTTTGTGAGGTTGAACTGGGCCCTATGTCTTCCCCCTAGTGGCCCCAAGTCTGGGGGACCTCATTACGGCACTCTGTAATATCGGACTGTGTGCTCCATTTCTCTCTAGGAGAGTCCATTTGTCTCCATCATCCGTCACCTTCACCAGTCTCCCACTTCAGTGACCACACATTTTCACCACATTTGCTACTGATAGGATCATCCATCATCCAGCTAGAGCAGGTCTGTCCACACAGAGGCCCTAGGGCCAGAGGCGATCATGCTGCTATCTGGCTGTAATATGTTTGAAGGATATGAAGGGAACGGGGCCCGGCAGGGTGGGCTCAGGGGGTTGCAGCAGGGTCCCCCATGCTCTGAAGATCTGAAAATGAGCTTCCATATCAAGGATGTTCTCAATAAACCATCTCTATGTGAAGAGGTCACCTGAGATATCGCTGTCCTCGTTCTAGATAACTATGAGCCTTTCTGTGAATACCACCACCCCAGCCATACTGTTTACTATAATGGCAGAACTTGGTAAGGGGAAAGCTGGAAATCCTGCCGGGGCCTCCAAGAGGTACAAGAATCATGTACATTTCCATTGTGTCCCTTCCCCCCTGCAGAGCCCGGCTGCCTTCTGTAGGATTGATTAAAAAAAAAAAACTCACAATATGGGGGTGGGGCCTAGTGATAAAAACAAATGTATGTTAGGAAGCTCAGGGGTGGGTTTTAATAGCAATGAGGGTGGGGTGAAAGAGCCACACCCAGCTCCAGCGTTTACCCGGAAACCAGAGATATAATGCAAAATATGGCCAATGCAGCCATAGAATAAAGCGTTTATTTTATTTATTTTCTATTTATTATGTTCCTCACCAAAAAACTGTTTACAGATACTTCTGTTTAAATTGGGTAAATATGCAGCCAATGCGCACATGGCAGGCTGACAACACTGCCGCTAATTGTATTGCAGTGGCTTAGTGTTGCCAGGCTCTAACAGTACAGCTGACGGGGGATCTTCTCCCCATACCCGCTGTTACAATTTAAAAACTGCACGGCTGTTCGGGACTCAACCACATCATTTATTCACCGAGTTCTGTGAACGAATGAACATGTAGTCCTGCCTGCCAGTGCCACCACGGCAGATGGCTTGTAGTTCTCAACGAACTGCAGGGGTGCTGGTGAGCGCTCTCACAGTTCATTGACACTTCCTGCACTTCAGTAAGGTCCTGTTCACATTATCCTGTAGCGACAATGAGCGTTCCACCTATGCGATTTTGACATTAGGATTTTCATGTGATTCTGTGTTTTGCATAGGGCAGCGAATGGGCTGCCCTATGCGCATTTGTCGCTCAAAAAAAAGCTCCGGATACTTTTTGGGCAACAAGTTTCACGCGATTTGTGAAGGTATGGTTTGCCATGATTGCCATGCGATCTTGTCCTGTGACAATCGTGGCAGAATCGCAATGCGTTTGAAGTGCCATTGAAGGATAATGGCACCCAGACGCATGCAGAGCATTGTGCTGTGATTGTCACAAAATCGTGAGATGTGAATGGGGCCGTACTGTCTGCCTGTATGGGAGGTATGGGCAGACAGCTGTATTGTGTGTCTGCAGGAGCCTGACATTGCACCCATATACTGCTGATCGCAGGTGCAATGCACATTTTTTTACATACAAATTCATGTGCATTTATTGTTTTTTTTACAAAAGGTGAACTTAGCCTTTAACCACTTGCGGACTGTGCGCCCACAATGTACTGCGGAACGGTGGCCCGCACAGCCAAAGCAGCGTACCCATACGTCAATGCCTGCTTACAGGTTTAGAACGTGCCCCCTGCCCAGCACCCACTGTAATGGTACACAGCAGGAGCCTGTCAGCAAGCCCCAGCCAATGATTCATGGCCGAGACCTGCTGATCTGCTGTGCACAATCACAGCCCAGAGCTCTGTGTTGGTAATCAACACAGAGCTCTGTACAGAGGGAGCGATCCCTCTGTTTCTCGTCCCTGCAAAACAGGGATGGGAAACTAAGAGATCATTTAGTAAAAGCAGAACATGTTACACATAGTTAGGCACACATTTAATCCTTTGATTGCCCTAGATGTTAACCCCTTCCCAGCCAGTGTCATTAGTACAGTGACAGTGTATACATTTAGCACTGATCACTGTATTAGGCTGCATTTCACATTGGAGCCGCAGCCGCATTGACGGCAAAATGCTGCTCATTTTAGCAGCCCTTTACCATTGTTTTAGCAGCGCCTTTCTAAAAACACCCCGCTATCGGCCGAAGAAAGGGTTGCAGTGCTTCGGAAGCGCTTTTCAGGCGCTTCGCACTAAAATGCCTGAAGAGCGCCTCAGTGTGAATGGGGTCTTAGTGTCACTGGTGATGTCAGTGGCAGTTAGTTAATTCCCCCTCAGTGTCAGTTAGTGTCACATTGCCCAAAGCAGTATCGCAGTCCCATTATAAGCTGCAGATCACCACGGTATTTATATGTATATAGTAGTATAAAGGTTTTATACTAATATATATATATATATATATATATATATATATATATATATATATATATATATATATACCATAGTATGTAGGGGCTATAACTTTCACCCAAACCAATCAATATACACTTATTGATGTAGCAGGATACATTTTGGCCAAATTTCATGAAGAATTTTTTTTTTTTTTATTGGATATGTTTTGCATCAGAAAGCAAAAAATATTGTTTTTTTTCAACATTTTTTTGGTTTATATTGAAAAAAGAAAAAAATCACCAAAAGAAAGCTCTATTTGTGCGGAAAAAAAAATGCAAAAAATTTGGTTTGGCTACAGTGTTGCAAAAAAATGGCCTGGTCATGAAGAGGTAAAACTTTCCAGAGCTCAAGTGGTTAATCGGCAGATTTTGTGGATTATATTTTGTGGTAAATATATGAAGGTCACAAATTACGCAATTGTTGCGTTGGGTGAAATTACAGAAAAATGTTTAGGTTTTTTTTTTTTTACATTTTTTACAAATTAATACCAACCAAAGCTGAGGAACTGAGGAAATTATTATTATTATTTATATTATTAATATTATTATTATTATACAGGATTTTAAAGGAAATTATTATTATTATTTATATTATTAATATTATTATTATTATTATTATTATACAGGATTTATATGGCGCCAACAGTTTGCACAGCGCTTTATATTATAAGGGCAGACAGTAAATAAATGTATCGAAATCTACTACCAAATTAAAGCTTTAGCTGTCCTGAAAAAACAACGTATAACATGTTGGGGTGGGATACAAATGCTAAAAGGTATAACGTGCGCAAATGAGGCAATACTTTAAAAAAAACGCTCTGGGATTGGGGGGATTTACGGAGGAAATGACTCAGGATTCAAAAAAAGAAGGAAAATAAAATTGACGGAAAACCATCCCAATCTTCGGAACATAGAGGCATCTGTCGCTTTAAAACAAGGATGTTCTCCCGATTCCCCCCATCACCTCTTATCGCCCTCCGTCATGTATTAAACATAACCGCCGCGCTGGCTGCCCTCCGCGTTCCTCCTCGTTGACGGGCGGAGTTAAATCAAAGTGATTGTAATGGGCCGGTGTTTATTCAGCGGGTTTCCCCTCCAGAAATCATTAATGACTTTCTCAGCAGACGGAAAATAATGATTTCTGCTCCCAGCTTGGTAATGACATTGTGCAGTTTTCAATGCTGACGGATCTCAAAGTATCCCCGGCGGGACGCAGCTCGCAACGCTAAAGGGGAACTCCTGCTGGACAGCTAAACACACAGCTGAGGTACATCCTGCATAATGGGCAACCTTGTGCTTCTGCAGACATGATGCAGAACTGAGAGGGTGACACCATCATTTAATAGAGAAGCTTCCTGTGTCACCTCCCCACCTCCAGCCTGCTCACTAGTCTGTGAACAGGCATCATGGCACAGCTGGATTTCTGCTTCCATAAGTTTGCCAGAGAATGCCCCTGGTGCCTGAAACATGTCACACTAACAAAAATCTGAGGGCTTACTGTTCATTTCTACTGTGGGAAACTAATATAGAAGACATATTTCAGGCAGTTTATACCAGCAGTTTTTTATTATTTATCGTAAGGATTTTTTTTAATGATTACAAACTTCCTGTTCTGCCTGGAGGCCTTCTTTAATCTGAATGCACGGCGGCCCCAGCTTCCCGCTTTAGAGTAATTCTATATTCTTAGTTCTGTTCTGCAGACCCCATTTATTACCGGTTGGTGGCGGAGATCTGCCGGAGCGGGAGGTAACAAATTATGTCATTTGTGTTTTCTGCATCTGGAGAATGTTTTCCTTGGACACAATGGATAGTCTCCGGCGGCTAGGAATCGGCTCTGGGGGGGGTTATACTGATTATTCCTGTCTGCAGCTTTTCCTAATTGTGTCTGGGGGGAAACTCCACCGCCTGTCTCTGGTGGGAGGACACCGCATCACCAGACAAAATACCCAATATGCCAGGACGGGGCTCTGCGCCTTTCCCCGGGGAAATACAGACGGGGATTGAGTAAAGATGGAGTGTAACATTCTACCCTGCAGGACACCAGTCTGCCACAGGGAGCTGAAATCTCAGTTTTCTGGAGCTGCCTAAACTGAGCTGAATGCCAAGGAAAGGGGGTATATTATGCGTGCCCCCATAGGGGATATCTACTATTCTCTCTGAGGGCATATCCTTCCTACAGTACACTCTCTGGGGGAATATTCTTCCTTCTCCACTAAGAGGATGTCCTTCTTACCCTCACTAGGGGGAACCCTTTATGTCCCACTGGTGGGATATCCTTCTTGCCCCCCTGGAGGATAGCCTTCCTGTCCCACAAGGGGGATATCCTTCCTACACCACTGGCAGTATACCCTTCTTACCCGACTGGAGTGATATCCTTCTTTCCTCACTTTTTGGAAATCCTTCATGCTCCAGTAGGGGGATAGCCTTCCTGCCCTGGTGGAGGAATTACCCCTCTTTCTTCACTTTTTGGAAATCCTTCCTGCCCCACTGTGGGACATCCCTCTTGCCCTCACTTGGAAAATATACTTTCTGTCCCTCTTGGTGGAAATCCTTCCTGTCTCAATAGGGTAGGGGGATATCCTTACTGGTTTATTAGGGGGATATCCTTCCTGCCCTGGTGGAGGAATCCCCCCTTTTTCTTCACTTTTTGGAAATTCTTCCTGCCCCACTGTGGGATATCCCTTATGCCCCCATTTGGAAAATATACTTCCTGTCCCTCTTGGTGAAATCCTTCCTGTCCCAATTGGGTAGGGGGATATCCCTCCTGGTTCATTAGAGGGATATCCTTCTTGCCCCCTCTGTGGGGATATTTTTCATGCCTCACTGAAAGGGCATCTTTCTTTCCCGCACCAGGAAGATAGTCCTCCTGCCCCACTAGGGGGATATCCTTCCTGCATCACTAGGGGGATATCTTTTCTGACCCTACTGTGATGATATTCTTCCTTTCCCCATGCTAGGAAAATATTTTTTCTTCCCCACTAGGTGGTATCCTTCCTGCCCCCACTGGGGGATATCTTTTTTGTCCCACTATAGGTTATTCTTCCTTTCCCACTAGGGAGTATCCTTCCTACCCCCCACTGGGGAATATTCTTTCACTCCCACTATGGGTTGTCCTTCCTTCACCACTAGGAGGTATCCTTCCTGCCCCCACTGGGGAATATCCTTTTTATGCCGCTAGGGTAGTATCCTTCTTGCGCCTCTAGGGTGGTAACCTTCCTGTTTCAAATGGGGGCGATATACTTCCTGCCTCCTTTCTGCCCCCACTGGAAAATATCCTTCATGTGCCACTAGGGTGGTATCCTTCCTGCCCCCAGTGAGTGATATCCTTCTTGTCCCTAATAGGGAGTATCCTACCAGCTTCCAATGGGGGGGGTATCCTTTGTCCCCAATGACAGGGCATCATTTCTGCCCCTACTTGGGGGATATTATTCCTTTCCCATAACCCCCTGTTCCCAGGGTCTGGCTGACAATGTCAGTCACATAACCTGGAGAGATGTTGTGCAATGTTACCTCATCCCCCGGGTAGATCGGTTCCTCCTGTTCTGCAGGAACTGGGGGAGTCCGAGCATCGCCTCCGTCATCAGAGCCAGCAGGCCAACTCCCTCCACGAAGATGGGGACATCGATGAAGACGTAGGTGAGGAGAGCGCCACACACCACGAACACCAGGCAGAATTGCACATAATCCTCAAACCGGCTCCAATTCCAGAAGTCTTTCTGCTGGAAATCTGCAACGAATCACAAACACTGTCAGTGTGACATCACCAGATCCACGTATCTGTCACAGCGACCAATGAAATGCTCCAAACATTGGTTCCGCCTCTGCGGAGCACCTGTAACCCTGAAAGTGAAAAAAAAAAAAAGAAGGTGTTACATGGTAGCTTAGTGGTTAGTATTACTGCCTTGCATCACTGGGGCCCTGGGTCTGAATGAAACACCATCTGCATTGGGTGTGTATGCCTTGATCATGTTTATACTGTATGTATTCTGATCTCCTCCCTCAATATAATCAGTGAATTGGCAAACAGTGAGAAGTCAGTTAGTGTATGGCGCCTAAAGCGTGATAAATGGAGCACCGCGCGGGTGGAGAAAACCTTCCTAGATGATGGATATTTCATTCTCACTGCTGAAAGAATTTCAGGGCAACTGAGCTCACTGTACTTCCATAATGATCTCTATTCTATTCTCAAAGTAAGAGCCACCGTGACAAGAAAAGTTTTGTCTTGAGTTACATTTTAAATTAATTTTTTCCAATTCCATTTTTTTTTGGCTGCTAGTATAACTTGATCCTTATCTTTATTTTCTTCATCCCAGACCCTGCACACTATAAATCAGGCAGAGAGTGGATATGTCAGCACCAGGAGTCAGGTAGGATTTATGGCATTCCACACTGCTGTTACCCTAACATGTTGCAGGCCCTGGGTGTTTAGGCATGGAACCCCTTAGCAGTATATAGATGATGCTGATTCTCAATTGGATGAGCAAGCTGGTGATGAATGAACAGTATAAAAGCCACAGCCTTGAATTACAGTGTCACCCCTCGGGCTATGCTGAGTGGCAGTGGTCAGTATCACAAGACTGGTTGAACAGAATTAAAGGAATTCTGAAAGGCAAATTTGTTCCCATATATGAATTACAATTGAATATTTAGCTATTTGGTTGCTTTAGAATTTATTATTACAAACAAGTTATATACAGAGTTACAAAATAAAAACCACCACTTCCTGTTTCTATAACTCGCAGAGATAACACGCCATGTGACAGAGATATTGTCTTCCTCTCTGACCAGATCACAGAGTTCAGAGGAGGAAGAAAATCTAGAAGAGATTGTTTTAGATTTCATCTTATTTTTATCATTGTTTCATTTTTTTCATCCGGTATCAGCAAAAAAAAAGTAACAAACCACTGCCACCACCACCAGGGGGCTCCAGAGGGACCTACATATTGGGGTAAATCCAACACTTTGGATGGGCTTCATGAAACACTGAACTCTGAACTCCACCAATGAGATCTGATCACACACATCACAAGCTGATTATACAATCTGAAAAACTGAAGAAAAGATTTTGTTTCTCAGAAATGTCGTCAAAATTTGGGAACAAGTATAGAAATCTCAGCACAATGTATTGAAGTCCGAGGGAACATTAAGGGTTTTTTTTAGAGTTTTTTGGTCTTTAACTGTTACATAGTTATATAAATGGTAAGGTTGAACAAAGACACCAGTCTGTCCAGTTCCACCTATGTGTGAGTATTTATGTCTCTACCATTTCCCATATCCCTGTGTATTGTGTACACTAAGATGTCTATCTAAAAGGTTTTTTTTAAATTGTCGAAACTTCCCGCTGACACATCCTTACCGCTCTGACAGTAAAGAACCCCCTATACAGTTTAAGGTTAAACAGCTTCTCATCCAACTTTATTGAGTGTCCCTGGTCCTCTTGAGCAACCTAAGACTGAATAGTTTTCTCCCTTTGCCTCCTGATGGTTACAGAATCCGTTTTTGCATTAGGAAATGATAAACCTAATGGGAGCCCTACCATTGTGTTTATAAACAAAGTCATGTGATCACTGACGCAGGATATAATGGATGGACAGGCAGATGGATAACACAGAATGGGAAGTACAGGTGGATAATATGGGATTGCATGGACAGACAGATGCATAATGTAGAATAGGATGGATGGGTAGACACTGGTGCTACCCCTGGAGCCACTGTTCTTCACTTGGCCCTGAACAGAGCCCCACTCCTACTGACACCACCAAATTACCTTGGCTGGGGAGTCTCCCAAGAAAAATATGTACGCACCGTTATAAATGAAATGATCAGGTTGTATTACTAGCAATAAAGAAAATGGTAAGCAAGTCAACTGTTAAGAAAGGGTTAACAGTAAGCAAGGTGACTCAGCACAGGGGCAATACAAGCACCCCAGTAATTCTAAGAAAGTTAGTCCCTGAGCACAATCAATTTGGAAGGTAAATGAATCTGCTGGCTTGGATGGGGCCCTTATGTTGACGCACGGTAAAAAGTGCTTTCCCTTTTTATTGATATGGAGAATAGAATGATTTTCTTTAAGAAGCAAAGTGGTTGACACAGTTCTCCTTAATAAGTGAAGTTAGTGAGGAGGGTCACTATAAGATGTAGGAAAAGGTCACTTTAAAAGAAGTAGGGGGGAAGAATTGACAGGCGTGTAAAAAATATAGTTAACTTAACTTAAACTTAAAGCGGAGATCCACCCAAAAGGGGAAGCTCCACTTGTTTGCTTCCTCCCCCCTCTCCACTGCCACATTTGGCTCCTTTCGGGGCGGAGCGGTTACCTGTTTAACCCCCCCTCCTTCCCCCACCGCCAGGCTATTCATAAAGTGCAGTGCGCTGTGCGCATGCGCAATAGGGAGCCATCTGTGAAGCGGCAAGGCTTTACTGACGGTTTCTCTTACAACGAATGGCGGCGGCAGCACCCGAGAGCTGATTTGGAAAATCGGCTGGGGTGCCGGCATTGCAGGATCCATGGACAGGTAAGTGTCCCAATAATAAAAGTCAGCAGCTACAGTATTTGTAGCTGCTGACTTTACATTTTTTTGGTGGGGGGGCTGGACCTCCTCTTTAAGCAGCAAAATTCCTTCCTGCAGGGAGCAGAGTGGTTAACCTAGTTCAGTAGCCTGCAGGCAGTGACTGTGATAGTGATAGCATTTGAAAAATTACAGTTTGTAGCAATAAAGGCACAGTACGGATGTCACTTCTATTGGTCTATGCTGAAGAGTCTTTTGAAGTGTCTTTTACTTGAAAAACCTAAATAGCAGAAACTGTTTGTAATTGAAAATGTCGATAAGTGGGTTAGGAACACTTTCACCCAGTCCTTAGGTAATGATCAGCAAAGCGATAAGGGGCTCTCTTTTCTCTTGAGAATGCAGCTGTGCTGGCAGCAGCTCTCCCCCTTTTGCCAGGAACAGGTCTCCGCAAGTCTTCTACCCCCACCCAATGCTCGGCTTAAACAGTGTACTTTGCGGCTCCTTGGCCAAACCTGGGCCAGTCCAGGCCCACGTGACTTGACACAGCTCTTGTACACACACCTCCTTTGACCAGCATCGTCTCTCTCCAACTCCCTCCCGTGTTCCAGGGCTTTTGCTTTTATTTGCTCATGCTCCCTGGTGATATCTCACGGACTGTGTAGTTTAGTTGCAGCTTAACTGAAGAAAGTTCTACTTACAGCATACAACTCCCAGCAGTCTCTGGACAACTGCATTAAAGCGGAGTTCCACCCAAAAGTGGAAGCTCCACTTATCTGCCTCTCCCCCCCCCCCCCCCCCCCCCGGTGTCACATTTGGCAAAAACAGGTACCCGTCCCCACTTCCATGAGATTTCACCACAGCCAGATCACTCAGAAGTTCGCCCCTCTCCTCCTTCCCCCATCGCCGGGCCATTCAGAAAGAGCTGCGCACTTCGCACATGCACAGTAGGGAACTGGCAGTGAAGCCGAAAGGCTTCACTGCCAGTTTCCCTTACCACGAATGGCGGCGGCAACACCCGAGAGCCAATGGAAACATCAGCTGGGGTGCCGACATTACTGGATTCCAGGACAGGTAAGTGTCCTAATTTGGGCCCAGAGCCTATTCACCCTGAACCTTCCGAACCTGAGCCTGACATCTCGAACTTAGCGGAGGTAAAGGACTTCACTGAGCCTATTACTCCTGAGGCCTTAGATGGCAGCTCAGAGCAGGAGGAGAGGGCCTCAGAGGCTGAAGATGAAACCAGCTCACACTCAGTGAGGAAAGCAGGCTATAAAACTGCCCAAAAAACGGACATCAGAGAATGTGACCTGCCCCTCACTGACACCACCGGCGAGGCAAATTCTGGGATGTCGCCTCTTCCCACAAACAATTGACCCATCCTAATCCATGGTGGGAAACCCTGTTACTAAGTTTGTTTTGTAATGAGAACTTACCTATAATTGTCCCTCCTGGTTAATATACTGTTATACCTGTTCATATTTTTCTTGTTCAATTTTTTTGGGGACCAAAGACATTAAGTGGGGGGAGTATGTAACACTGTACATCGTTACTGTAAATGGCCTCATCATATAAATCAGATGTTCTGTGATAATAATGTTAGGGGAAGATTTTACTGGTATTATCCATCTGTCCATCCTGTTCCATGTTATCCTTCTGTTTGTCCATCCATTCCATCCCATGTTATCTACTGTAACACGGTGCATTGTTACTGTGAATGCAGATTTATATTTAACCACAAGATGGCATTGTTTAGCATTACTGTTCTTCACAGCCTTAAAGTGGAGTTCTGTGGGGATCTCTACCACCACACTTAGCTCCCAGTGGCCATTTTCAGCACTGGGCTGCAGCAGCAGCGACCATGGCGATTGCCCTTGGCTCGTTGTCTTTGTGCCTAACTGATACAGCAAAGGAGATCCCGGATGAGCCCCCACATTTAGTGCTACCCCGGAAGGAGCTGCTGGTATATTTGGGATCTCTATTTTTCACTTGACCCTGAACAGAGCCCCACTCCTGCTGACACCACCAAATTACCTTAGCCGGGAGTCTTGTGGCAGCCACATAAGAAAAATATGCACACACCGTTATAAAATAAGTGATCAGATTGTATTTTTAGCAATAAAGAAAATGGTAAGCATTTAAACAGTTAAGAAATGGTTAACAGTAAGCAAGGTGAATCAGCACAGGAGCAATACAATACAGTCAAATACCCTTTAAAGCCTGGCTACCTGTCCTGTAGGACTGAGGATATAAAAAATAGCCCTCCAACTGGGAGATGACTCCCAAAATGAGACGTGTAGGGTTAACAAAGAATTAGGGCTAGATCACTTGTAGGCCCTCAGTCGGGAGAGCCTAGGTTTAAAAGAAATCAGTCAAATCTCCTGCACACCAGTACTTCTATAAAAGATAGTCCCTGAGCACAATCAATCTGGAAGGGTGATTCTTCTGCCGGCTTAGCTGGGGCCATTATGTTGGCGCACAGTGTAAGGTGCAGTCCCTTTTTTTGATATGGAGAAGAGAATGATTTTCTTTAAGAAGCAAAGGAGTTGGCACAGTTCTCCTTAATAAGTGAAGTTAGTGAGGAGGGTCACTTTAAGATGTGGAATTGTAGGAAAAAGTCAGTTTAAGAGAAGGAGGGGGAAGAATTGACAGGCGTGTTTCCCTTTAAAGAATGGATTGGACCACAATGGATGCTGCTACGAGGTTCTACCTAGCAGGGAGCAAAGGGTTAACCTAGTTTATTAGCCTGCAGGAAGTGACTGTAACAGCCTTTGAAGAATGACAGTTTGTAGCAATAAGAGGCACTGGTACAAAAGTCACCTCTATTGGCCTATGCTAAAGAGTGTCTTTACCTTGAAGAACCTCAAAAGCAGCAACTGTTTCTAATTGAAATTCTCAGTTAAGTGGGTTAGGAACCCTTGCACCCAGTTCTTAGGTAATAATCAGCAAAGCAAGGAGCTTCTGGCGATTTTCTCTCTTTTCTCTTGAGGATGCAGCTGTGCTGCCGGCGGTTCTCACCCTTCTGTAGTGAACAGGTCTCCACAAGTCTGCTACTTCCACCCCGATGTTCGGCTTAAACAGTGTACTCTGTGGCTTCTCGGCCTAACCCGCTCCATGCCCACTTGACTAGACACAACTCTTGTATACACACTTCCTTTCACCAGTAAAGTCTCTTTCTAACTCACTCCTGTGTTCCCGGGCTTTTGCTTCTATATGTTCCTGCCCCATGGTGATTGCTCATGGACTGTGTAGTTTAGTTAAAGAAAGTTCTGAATACAGCATACAACTCCCAGCAGTCTCTGGACACCTGTATTGAGGCTGCGATGAACAGTAATGCTAAACACTGCCATCTTGTGGTTAAATACAAATCTGCATTCACAGTAACAATGCACAGTGTTACAGTAGATAACATGGGATGGAATGGATGGACAAACAGAAGGATAACATGGAACAGGATGGACAGATGGATAATACCAGTAAAATCTTCCCCCAACATTATTATCACAGATGATCTGATTTATATGATGAGGCCATTAATGGTCAATGCAGAGCGCCTCATCGATATCTCGAAGGACAAATGAATCCGGGACAAATCATCTGATGTCAGATAAAATCTGTGTTCAGGCAACCAGAGCAAGCTGGGACTTATATTGTAGTTCAAGTTATACCCTTTTCCTCTATATGCATAGAGTCTGTATTTTCTCCCCATCACATGGGACCAATTTACTAAAGTATAAAGTGACATAAATATCCAACCGTAACAGAAAGACTGAGCTTCCCCTTATATGACTGGAATACAGAAACACTTCACTACACATGAATGTGGGGGGACATTAAAATGTAAGCTCCTCTGCTACAGAGACTGATGTGACTGGTTCAGTGTTCCCTGTGCAGCACTGTGGTATATGACAGAGCAATGTCAATTTGTAATAATAATAGTGTGCGACTGTAGTGGGGACATTAGAGTGTAAGCTCCACTGGTAAATAGACTGATGTGACTGGCTCAGTGTTCTATGTACAGCACTGTGGTATATGTCAGAGTTATATAAATGTATAATAATAATAGTGTGTGGCTGTGGGAGGACATTAGAGTGTAAGCTCTTCTGGTGCAGAGACTGATGTGACTGGCAGTACAGATAGTTTTTGTATGTCGGTTGCCCCGTCGGCCTGATCTCCTCCATCCTGACTGTTATGTTCACCTATGGTGTCAGTGGCTCTCACCTGTAAAGGAGCGTTGTTTGGTGGAAACGCGGTTTGCAGACTGAGTAGAGCAGCACAGGTTCAGAATGGCCAACATGGCGCCGATCATAAGAATACTCTGCAGTAGTAGCGGAAACTCAAAGTACTTCCCAAACCTGCGAAGAGTAAACATAGTGGTCATGGTCAGCAGGCAGCAAGAGACTCTGAGATAACCAGGGAAGGCGTAATCTTTTAGGGCCGGTTAACACCTGAATCGCACAGGAAAGCAGTCCGTGTGCCTGTGCTACTAAGTGCAGTGCAATTTTCAGCCCATTTATTTGAATGGGATGAAATTGCACCATGCACTACTTTTCAAAAACTCACTGCACCAAATCTGGTGCAGGTGAACACACTGTGTTTAGTTTGTTCTTTGTATCATATATAGAATTGCTACTTTTTAAAATCCTGTTTTCAGTCCTTTTTCATTCTTTGTTACATCTCAAGGTTGCTGATCTTGCTGCCACTTTCTATCTAAATGTACACCAGTGATGGCTGCATGACATTTCTTAGAATGGATTTCCTGATGGTGACAACAGTAGAATGTCTGTGTAATGTGTGTTGAAACAGCCACTTGCAGTCTCCATCAGAAGCCCATGTGACGGGGTGACAATGCAGAAGCACAATTGGGAAACAGAGTGGTGTCACCCTATAGCAGGAAGTGCCTGAACAAGGACCGTCATGTCAGGATCACCAGGGATTTTTTTTATAGCTGCAGATTTAGAAAGACTGAAAATTAAGCTACTAAAGCTTACTAAAAAGATTACTTGGGATTTTAGTAAATGAGAGTTGGGGCCTAGGGTATCCAACTGTGGCCCTGTAGATGGGTGGGGCCCAGGGTTATTAACTGAGGGTGTGGAGTTGGTTGGGCATCCAACTGTGGGACTGGAGGGGGTTGGAGCCCTGGGTAACTGACTGGAGAGGGTTTGGGGTCCAGGATATTCAAATGTAGAGGGCTGGGTCGCTAGTTATCTAACTGGGGACCAAGAGAGAGTTTGTGGCCCAAGGTATCCAAATGGGAGCCTGGAGAGAGCTGGGGCTCTAGGCATCTAACTGGGGGCCCAGAGAGGGTTTGCGGCCCAAGGTATGCAAATGGGAGCCTGGAGAGGGTTGGGACTCTAGGTATCTAACTGTGATCCCAAAGAGGGTTTGCGGCCCAAGGTATCCAAATGGGAGCCTGGAGAGGGTTGGGGCTCCAGGTATCTAACTGGGGGCCCAGAGAGGGTTTGCGACCCAAGATATCCAGATGGGAGCCTGTAAGGTTGAGGCTCTAGGTATCCAACTGGGAGCCTGGTGACAGTTGGGACCCTGAGTATCCAACTGGGAAACTGGAGTAGATTATGGCCCTGGGTATTCAACTGGAGGCCCAGAGAGGGATTGGAGCCCAGCATATCCAATTTGGAGCCTGGAGAGCCTGACTATAGGTCTCCAACTGGAGCATTAGCAATGGTTGGGGCCCAGAGTATCCAACTAGGAGACTTGGGAGGGTTTGGAGCCTTGGGTATCTAGATGGGAGTCTGAAGAGGATTCGGAGCACAGAGGATTCAAATGGTGCACTGAAGAAAGTTGGGGCCCCTGGTATTTGCCTACTTTTCTCCCCTCTAACACTGGTTCTGATTCTGAAAGTCCCATTAGCGGGATTGCAAGGAGAAGCAGAGACGCGCCCATTAATTCCATGCACATTTCATGCCACTGGAGTGATCTGAGGCGCTCAAAGAAAAAAATGACAATTACAGGAATTAGATCCAATGACTTTCTCGGCAACAGTCAGATCATTAAAAATCCCCTTCACTCCCCACAACTGTGCTATTAATAATTACCATGTGTGGCCGGAGCATTAATTAGAAATAAAACATCCCTGGAGGGGACGATGACTTCCTAATTGGAAGAAAGGTGACCGTGCAGAGCGGCCGAAGGTTGGGAAACTTCCAGCTGTGAGATAAGACGTCCAGGAGGACAAATGGAGTGGGGATTAAAGTGGAACTCCGGCCAATGCTTCTTTACTCACAGGGGAGGTCAGAGCTTCTGTCAGGTTCTGAAGATTTCTTTTTACTTCCCATGTGGTCATTATTCAGTTTTGTGAGGATGTTTGTATGTCTTATCCCAATATAAGAAAGCTATTAAGAGGGAGTCTCATGCTGCAGCAAGAAGAGTGAGACTCCCTCTTTTGGCTTTGTGATGGCTGTGGTGTAAGAGAAGAGCTGTTGGAAAACCAACCATATCTCAGGGAGATCCAGTCTGTGTCCACCTTAAATGTGGTCTTTCTTAGCTGAACCCATTGGGTACAATACCATCAGATTGTAGAGCCCTGTGTGGTACCGGCGCTCAATTTTTGCCCATCGTGAAGCTAACTTCTGACTTCATAGCCTCATCTTTCAGTTTTGAGAAAAATGCTGTCCACTTACCAGAAGAATATACGGAGGATATTGGCCACCAGCAGAACCAGACAGACCCAGGTGGAGAAGCCCTCTGTGTTGGAGGTTTTCTTAATTTCCTGATACTGGGGGATGTACGGGATGATGCCTCCGACCACCATGAGACAGGAGGAGACCCAAGAGAGGAGGAGCCATCCGCCATCGCCATCTGCATCCATCATCCTTTACAAAGAGCACCTGTGAGAAGAGATAATCCCCACCATTGGTCAAACCAAGGGGTCTAGTTATAATGAAATTCACAGTGTGAATGCCTCAGCATGAGGATAATCCCCGTAATGTCACTGATATGTATATTTCCTATGATGGCCAGCACCATCTAGTGGCCAAAATGCATTATTTTTCTGATTGTGATATTTCAGGAAACTACCACATTATGGCCACTAGATGGAACTGACGATCATAGGACATACACATCTAAAAAACATTATGAGGATTATTCTCATGCTGAGGCATTTGCATAGCACATTTTATATAAATACACCCTGTGGTGTTACATATTTTAAAGTGGACCTGTCATCAGATATAGTTTCATGGTAAATGCAACACGCTGTGTAATGTGTCCATTACTTTTTAATACCTTTATAAATGATTTAGGGTCTGGGATTAAAAGTACAATTTCTGTCTTTGCAGATGACATCAAGCTATGCAGTGGAATAACGTCCTTACAGGATGTCTCCAACTTAAAAGCCAACCTCATTTCCCAATGCACTGCATTGGGCAACTAAATGGCAAGTGAGGTTTAATGTTGATAAATGTAAAGTTATGCACTTGGGGGCTAAGAATATGCATGCATCATACATACTAGGGGGTGTACAACTAAGGAGTGTACAACTAGGGGGATCCGTACTGGAGAAGTATCTGGGGGTTTTGGTGGATCATAAGCTCAATAATAGCATGCAATGCCAAGCTGCAGTTTCCAAAGTGAGCAAAGTCCTTTCTTGTATTAAAACGGAGTTCCACCCATATAAAAGTCAGCAGCTACAAAAAGTGTAGCTGCTGACTTTTATTAATCGGACACTCACCTGTCCCACGGTTCAGCGATGTGGAGGAACGAAGCCTTGCTCCTCTCCCCCTCCTCTCTGCGGCGCCGGCATTGTCACTGTGGGTGCCTGGCTGTGGCTTCACGGCCAGGCACACACTGCATATGTGAGAGCCGCACTGCTCAGTGTGACTGGCCGGGCAATCACGTGGGACCTGTGACGTGTCCCAGATGGTTGCCGAGAGGGATGGGGGAGATCTTCCTTCTGGGAGGAAGTAGGAGCTGGATGCCTCTAAAAAGAGGGTATCTGCCCCCCCCCCCCAAAAAAAAAATGACATGCCAAATGTGGCATGTCAGGTGTCACCTTCACTTAAAGCCGTTCCATTTTTGGGTGGAACTCTGCTTTAAGAGAGGTATGGACTCCAGAGAGAGAGATATCATTTTGCCCCTGTACAGATCATTAGTAAGATCTCATCTGGAATATGCAGTTCCGTTTTGGGCACCAGTTCTCAAAAAGGATATCAGGGAACTGGAGAAAGTGCAGAGAAGAGCAACCAAACTGATAAGAGGCATGGAGGAGCTCAGCTATGGGGAAAGATTAGAGGAACTGAATTAATTCTCTCTTGAGAAGAGGAGATTAAGGGGGAATATGATCAACATTTACAAATAGATAAGGGGTCCATATAGTGAACTTGGTGTTGAGTTATTCATTTTAAGGTCATCACAGAGGACAAGGGGGCACTCTTTACGTCTAGAGGAAAAGAGATTTCATCTCCAAATACAGAAAGGTTTCTTCACAGTAAGAGCTGTGAAAATATGGTATATACTCCCTCCAGAGGTGGTTTTGGCCAGCTCAGTAGATTGTTTTAAGAAAGGCATGGATTATTTCCTAAATGTACATAATATAACTGGGTACTGACATTTAAAGGTAAAGTTGATCCATAGAAAATCCGATTGCCTCTTGGGGGATCAGGAAGGAATTTTTTCCCTGCTGTAGCAAATTGGATCATGCTTTGCTGGGGTTTTTCGCCTTCCTCTGGATCAACTGTGGGAATAGGATTGTGTATATGGGATTGTATTTTTTTTTTTTTTTTTGGTTGAGCTGGATGGATTTGTGTCTTTTTAACCTGACTAACTATGTAACTATGTAACTATGTGTCAGTGTAACACAGGTATTTATTCCCACTCACAAAGATCACAGTACTCCGAGCCAGGGGCGGACTGACCATTTGGGCACTCTGGCACTGCCCAAGGCCCCATACCACTAGGGGGCCCCATCAGAGTTGCCAGCCTCAATAAAACCAGGGACAGTATGTAAAAATCTGTGTTTTTTTTAAATCCCAAGATTATAGCTGCCCCGCCTCTCCAGTACCTTTTCAGTGTGTGTATGTGTATTCTGTGTGTGTATACTGTGTGTGTATAGTGTGTGTCTGTGTGTGTATACTGTATGTGTGTGTGTGTATACTGTGTGGCCCCATAATCTATTGCCTGGGGGGCCCCATAATCTCCTATGGTCCGGGGGGCCCTATAATCTTCTCCTATTGCCCGAGGGCCCCATAATCTCCTATTGCCCGGGGGCCCCATGAGTTGTCAGTCCGCCCCTGCTCCGAGCCCTGACAACGTCTTTATCTAATTTTCAGAAGGATGGCACCATCTTTGTTCAGGCGTCATCCAGGATCCCCATCTACTTTCTGGGTTGAGATGCGAAGTCAGAGACGACACGATTATGTAAATCCTGGTGCCTGTGCAGTTCTGGGCTGTGTTCACAAATGTCTGACTCAGATCACAATGTTTCAGTTCCTCGGTGATCAGACCACCATTGTGATTTTTTTTTTTTATAATGTTACACTTTCTCAGTGATCAGACTGCAGCATTAAACCTTTATCGCTACTGCAGCCTCTCACCTTGTGACTTGCTACAAAGTTACAATGTTGCAGTCTGAACACTGGGGGAGGGGAGATTGAGGAAATTCTCAGACTGATTACAACATCTGAGCCTAGGCAAAGTCACTGACTGGGGTTCAAGGACAACTTTTTAATAAAAAAAAAAGCCCTCGTTCCCGCCAATGCGATTTGTAATGTGATTTGACAGTAAAAAATCGCATGACAAGTCGCACCCTATTTTCGGCAATGGATACGTTTAAATCGTTGCGACTCTGAAAAAGGGTTCCTGCGCTTTTTTATGCGATTTCATTGCAACTTGCAGTGACTTCTGACAAATGAAATCACGAGGCACAATGAAATTGGAGATCCAAATCGCACTGATCCGCGGATTTGAAATCGCGCTGAAGTAGTACGATTTCAAAGCCGAATTGGTGTGAACCAGGGCAAAAGGTGGAGCTTTTCTGAAATATGATAGTATGACCATTTGTGAACTGAGATTGTTGAAGTGAATTTAAATCCCATCACTAAGAGTTAACCCCGTGCATTGTGTCCTCCTGACACGCGGGCAGTGTAGCGCAGCGGCAGAGGGTGTGTGGCATCCTGCTTCTGCTCTCTCGATGAAAGATGCCGCTGACTCCCTCTCCACGTCCTGTTTGCCTTGTTCTCTAATCCATCAAACACGCTGACATTGAAAACCCTAAACCCGCTCCTTGTTCCCCCCCACACTGAGCGTCGGTGCAAATAAAACCTCAAATCGGTCAAATCGCAGAAAAAAAAAAAAGTAAAAGAACGGGATCAGGAATGGTGACATAATGACAGATAATAAGATGACGCGTCACATCTGTGAACAGGAGAGTGGAGCGATCAGTGTGGACAGGACCAACCGCCAAAAGCATCATTAATCATCACAGCTCCACCTTATTACATTACCTGGCGACTTTCACCTCCACGATCACACATTGCGTACACACGATCACACATTCTGACAACAAAATACATGGATTTTTTCCGACGCATGTTGGCTCAAACTTGTCTTGCATACACACGGTCACACAAATCTTGTCGGAAATTCCGAACGTCAAGAACGCGGTGGCGTGCAACACGTACGACGAGCCGAGAAAAATGAAGTTCAATAGCCAGTGCGGCTCTTCTGCTTGATTCCGGACATGCGTGGAACTTTGTGCGTCGGAATTGTGTACACACGATCGGAATTTCCGACAACGGATTTTATTGTCGGAAAATTTGAGATCCAGATCTCAAATTTTGTTTTTCGGAAATTCCGATGGAAAATGTTCGATGGAGCCTACACATGGTCGGAATTTCCGACAACAAGCTCCCATCGAACATTTCTCGTCGGAAAATCCAACTGTGTGTACGCAGCATTAGAGTGTAAGCTCTTCTGGTGCAGAGACTGATGTGACTAGCTCAGTGTTCTCTCTACAACACTGCAGTATATACCAGAGCTACATAAGCTTATAATAATAGCATGTGACTGTGGGGGGGGGGGCGCATTAGAGTGTAAGCAGGGCTTTTTTTCTCAAACAATAGGTGCTGGAACTTAACCACGGCCCCACAAAACTCCTCCCCCCACACACACTCTCCAAATCACATCAAATAGTGGGTGTGTTCAGTCAAATTTCACAAAAACAGTAGCAGGGTCTTAAAGGGGCATTAAATACCAGGATTGCATTACATACAGAGTGCAGAGTTCATGGGGGTTACACACGGAGGTCAGAGCTGTCACTTGTAAACACAGAAACCAGACTTCTGTGTTTACAAGTGATTGTGGTGAGCAGGCACCAAAGGGTCTGAGCCAGAGGTGGTGGAACTGAGTTCCCCCAAGTTCCCCCTGAAAAAAAGCCCTGAGTGTAAGTTCTTCTGGTGCAGAGACTGATGTGACTGACTCAGTGTTCTCTCTACAACACTGTGGTATATGTCAGAGCTATATAATCATAACAATAACGTGTGTCTGTGGGGGGGGGGGGGGCAACACTGCGGTATATGTCAGAGCTACATACATTGCCTTGAAAAAGTATTCATACCCCTTGAAATATTCCCACATTTTGTCATGACATGGCGACATGTCAACCAAAAACATAAATGTATTTTTTTTGGATTTTATGTGATAGAATTTTTTAAACGTCGCCTATGGAGATTTTTAAGGGTAAAAGTTTGTTGCCATTCCACAAGCGGGCACAATTTTAAAGCATGACATGTTGGGTATCAATTTACTCGGCGTAACATTATCTTTTACAATATAAAAAAAAATGGGCTAACTTTACTGTTGTCTTCATTTTTAATTCAAAAAAGTGTATTTTTTCCACAAAAAAAAGTGCGCTTTTAAGATCACTGAGCAAATACGGTGTGACAGAAAGTATTGCAACGACCGCCATTTTATTCTCTAGGGTGTTAGAAAAAAATATATACAGTATTTATCGGCGTATAGCACGCGTCGGCGTATAACACGCACTCCAAGTTTAGGAGGGCATTTTAAGGAAAAAAACTTTTAGGAGGGAAGTTTAAGGAGAAAAACTTTTAAAAGTTTTAAATGCCCATCAATGCAGCCTTATCAGTGTCCATCTGCAACCTTGTCCATCATTGCAGAATGATCACTGTCCATTTGCAGCCTTGCCTAGTGTCATTTGCAGCCTTGCCCAGTGCCGTTTGCAGCCTTGCCCAGTGTCATTTGCAGCCTTGCCCAGTGCCATTTGCGGCTTTGCCCAGTGACATTTGCAGCCTTGCCCAGTGATGTTTGCAGCCTTGCCCAGTGATGTTTGCAGCCTTGCCCAGTGATGTTTGCAGCCTTGCCCAGTGCCATTTGCGGCCTTGCCCAGTGATGTTTGCAGCCTTGCCCAGTGATGTTTGCAGCCTTGCCCAGTGCCATTTGCAGCCTTGCCCAGTGATGTTTGCAGCCTTGCCCAGTGACGTTTGCAGCCTTGCCCAGTGCCATTTGCAGCCTTGCCCAGTGATGTTTGCAGCCTTGCCCAGTGCCGTTTGCAGCCTTGCCCAGTGCCGTTTGCAGCATGTAACTGTTTAAATTTGCCCCCGCCGAGATAGACAGAGCCTGTGTACTCGGTTGTACTCGGCTCGGCTCGCAGCTCCTATGATGGACATAACACAGGTCCAATGGTGGGACTGGGCGGGACTGCGAGCCGAGCCGAGCCGAGTACACAGTACACTCGGCTCGGTCTTTTTCAGCAGCGCTCGCTCCTCATCCTCTCAGAGACAGCAGGGAGGCGGGACGTCGTGACTGCGAGCGGAGCCAAGCACTCGGCTCAGTCTTTTTCGGCTCACAGACAGCGGGGATTGGCGTATAACACACACCCACGATTTCCCCCTGATTTTAAGGGGAAAAAAGTGGGTGTTATACGCCGATAAATACAGTATATAAGGTTTGGGGGTTCTAAGTCATTTTCTAGCAAAAAAAAAAAAATTGTTTTTAACTTGTAAACAACACATCTCAAAAAGAGGCTCGGTCCTTAAGTGGCTAGATGTACAAAGCTGGTAGAGACATCCCCAAAAAGACTTGCAGCTGTAATTGCAGAGAGGAGGTTCTATAAAGTTTTGACTCCGGGGGGCTGAATACAAAACCATTTATAATTTTCCTTCCACTTCACAATTATGTGCCACTTTGTGTTGGTCTATCACATAAAATCCCAATAAAATCCATTTACCTTTTTGGTTGTAACATAACAAAATGTGGAAAATTTCAAGGGGTGTGAATACTTTTTCAAGGCACTGTAATTGTCTAATAATAATAGCATATGACTGCGGGGGGCATTAGAGTGTAAGCTCTTCTGGTGCAGAGTCTGATGTGACTGGTTCAGTGTTCTCTGTACAGCACTATGGAATCTGTCAGAGCTATATGAATGTGTAATAATAATGTCTGACTGGGTGGGGGGGATCAGGAATCGTAGGGAAAAAAAAAAGTAAAAGAACGGGATCAGGAATGGTGGGATCAGGAATGGTGACATAATGACAGATAATAAGATGACGCGTCACATCTGTGCACAGGAAAGTGGAGCGATCAGTGTTGACAGGACCAACCACGAAAAGCAACATTAATCATCACAGCTCTACCTTATTACATTACCTGGTGACTTTCACCTCCACAGATTAATGTCTGACTGGGGGGGCATTGAAGTGTAAGCTCTTCTGGTACAGAGACTGATTTGACTGGCTCAGTGTTCTCTGTACAGCACTGTGGTATATGTCAGAGCTATATACATGTATAATAATAACAGTGATAATTATGGTGGACTGTCTAATTGCCAGTACACACACCCTGGCTCGCCCCAATCACCCGGTATATGGTCACAATGTTACTGTTGCACCGGCTCTCAGAACTAGTTGTACAGGACGGCTGACACATATCGGCAGGACAAGCTGAGGCGCATTATATGGCGCACAGGAGGAAAGGGAAGGGCGCTGCTCCTTCCTGAGTGTGCCGGTAATTCCTAACCTGTCATTGTGCACCACACTCTGTATAGAATGTGATCTTATAATTGACAAGAACAAGGGTCTGGTAATGTACAGGAGCTTATGACAGAAAAAGTCTACTATGCATGACAGGTCCCCTTTAATAATATGATTCATACCAGCCAACAACAAACATCAGCCAGACAATGTAGATTGGTTAAACTGTATAAAATTATCACTAGACACACTTCCTCTTTTATGAGGAAATGTGTGATCAACTCAGCTGCAGAGGAAATGTTTTGTAACACTTTCAAGTAGAGAATTCTATTCTCTGCCACCATGCTGCAGAGCAGCGCCTTTGTTCTCTGTGTGGAAGCAGCAGTCTCTCTGCAGAGGTCCAGCAGCCATAGATCTCCATAATCGGCAAAGCTTCACCTGACCGGAGAACTCTAGCTGCATCACACCGAGGGGTGTGTTGGACCTCTGCAGAGAGATCACTGCTTCCACACAGAGTCCTTGTCCACAGCATGCTGACAGGGGACAGGCTTTTCTACTCAGGCTGCCTTTTGTATTGATGCACCTGAAATGGATTTAGCTGATTTAAACTGAAAGTTTAATTGGTCTTTAAATAAAAAGATTTCCAATTAATGTTCAGTGTCCCTTTAATGTGATATAAGAGAATCCATTCCCGGTGTACCTCCTATGGAAACATATCCGATTCCAGACATCCATCATGTCCCCAGACTTGTCCTGTGTGTCAGCCAGCAGAATGGATTACAGGCAGACGTGATAAAGTGGCACGGCGAGGGAGAATGATGTACGGTAAACTAAAGTAACTATATACAGCAGAATGAGATGGATGGTGATTGGTAGAAAAAAGTTACTGCCGTTTCTGCATTATTTCATCTTCTAGCAAACTACTCTGGGGATGGAGGGGTCGGGGTTCAGTAGATGGTCAGTTGTGGAGAGAAGGGGACAGTAGGGTCAGGGTACAGTAGATGGACGGCCATGGATGGAAGGGAACAGAGGGGTTGGGATGCAGTAGATGGATGACTGTGGAGGGAAAGGGACAGAAGGGTCAGGGTACAGTAAATAGGAGGTTCGGAAGGGAAGGGGATGGAGAGTTTGGGGTACAGCAGATGAACAGAAGATGAGGGAATAGGACGGAGGAGTCGGGGTACAGTAGATGGAAGGTTGTGGAGGGACAGAAAAGGAGGGGTACAGTAGAAGGAAGGCTGTGGGAGGAAGGGGACTGAGGGGTCGGGGTACAGTGGATGGACAGTTGTGGAGAGAAGGGGATGGGGGGGTCGGGGTACAGTAGATGGACGGCTGTGGGGGTAAAGTGACAGAGGGATCGGGGTACAGTACGAGGAAGGCTGCCGGGGGGACCGGGACAGAGGGGTTGGGGTACAGCAGATGGATGGCTGTGGAGGGAAAGCGACTAAGGGAATGGGATACAGGTGGTGGACAGCTGTGGAGAGAAGGGGATGGACAGGTTGAGGTATAGTAGGTGGACAGCTGTGGAAGGAAGGGGATGGGGGGGTCGGGGTACAATAGGTAGACAGCAGTAAAGGGAAGGGACCGAAGGGTCGGTGGAATAGTAGGTAGAAAACTGTGGAGGGAAGGGGACGAGGATGTCGGGGTACAGTAAGTGGACAGCTGTGGAGGGGAGGGGATGAAGGTGGTCCGGAAATAGTAAGTGGACAGATATGAAGGGAAGGGTACTGAGGGGTTGGGGTACAGGAGGTTGAAGACCGTGGACGGAAGTGGAATGAGGGGCTGGGGTACAGTTGATGGACAGCTGTGGATGGAAGGGGACAGAGGAGTTGGGGTATAGTAGGTTGACAGCTGTGGAGGGAAGGTAAAGGAGAAAATGGAGTACAGTAGGTGGAAGGCTGTGGAGGGAAAGGGACAGATGTGGAGGGAAGGGGTTGGAGGGGACAGGGTATAGTAGGTGATCAGCTGTGGAGGGAAGGGGTTGGGGTACAGTAGATGGACAGCTGTGGAGGTAAGGGGACAGGGGGACGGGGTACAGTAGGTGGACAGCTGCGAAGAGAAGGGACGTAGGGGTCGAGGGGAATTGTAGGTAGACAGCTGTGAAGGGAAGTAGACAAGGGGGGGGCAGGGTACAGTAAGTGGACAGCTGTGGAGGGGATGGAGGGGTTCAGGAATAGTAAGTGAACAGATATTGAGGGAAGGGTACTGAGGGGTTGGGGTATAGTAGGTTGAAGACTGTGGAGGGAAGTGGAATGAGGGGTCGGGGTACAGTTGATGGACAGCTGTGGAGGGAAGAGGGCAGAGGGGTTGGCTACAGTAGATGGATGACTGTGGAGGGAAGGGGACAGAGGGGTTGGAGTATAGTAAGTGGACAGATGTGGAGGGAAGGGGACTGGGAGGGGGGGAGGGCACAATAGGTGGACAGCTGTGGAGGGAAAGGAACGGGGGGGGGACAGGGGGTACAGTAGGTGAACAGCGCTGGAAGGAAGGGGACGGAGGGGTCAGGGTATAGTAGGTGGACAGCTGTGAAGGTAAGTGTCTGTGGGGGTCAGGGTACAGTAGGAGTAGGTAGACAGCAGTAAAGGGAAAGGACAGAAGGATTGGGAAATAGTAGGTAGACAGCTGTGGAGGGAAGGGGACATGGGGTTAGGGAATAGTAAGTGGACAGATGAGGAGGGAAGGGGACAGAGAGTCTGGGTATAGTAGGTATAGTAGGTAGACAGCTGTGGAGGGAAGGGGACAGAGGGGTTTGGAATAGTGAGTGGACAGATGTGGAGGGACGGGGACAGAGGAGTTGGGGTATAGTAGGTGGACAAATATGGAAGGAAGGGTACTGGGGGGTCGGGGTACAGTGGGTTGAAGTCTATGGAGGGAAGTAGAATGAGGGGTCGGGGTAAAGTAGGTGGAAGGCTGTGGAGGGAAAGGGACAGATGTGGAGGGAAAGAGATGGAGGGGTCAGGGTATAGTAAGTGGACAGTTATGGAAAAAAGGGGATGGAGAGGTCGGGGTACAGTAGGTGGACAGCTCTGGAGGCAGGGGGACTGAGGGGTAAGGGTATAGTAGGTGGACAGCTGTGGAGGGAAGGGGACAAGGCACAGTAGGTGGACAGCTGCGGAGGGAAGGGGTCGGAGCGGTCGGGGTACAGTAGGTGGACAGATGTGGTGAGAAGGTGATGGAGGGGTCGGGGTACAGTAGGTGGACAGCCGTGGAGGGAAGGGGTCGGAGGGGTCGGGGTACAGTAGGTGGACAGTTCTGGAGGGAAGGGGATGGGGGGATGGGGTACAATAGGTGGACAGCTGTGGAGGAAGGGGGACTGAGAGGTTGGGGTATAGTAGGTGGACAGCTGTGGAGGGAAGGGGAGGGAGAGACAGGTACAGTAAATAGCTGTGGAGGGAAGGGGACAGAGGGGTCAGGGTACAGAAGGTGCACAGCTGTGAATGGAAGGGGGCGGAGGGGTTGGGGCACAGTAGGTGGACAGATGTGGAAAGAATGGGACAGGGGGGTCGGGGTACAGTAGGTGGACAGATGTGGAGAGAAGGGGATGGAGGGGTCGGGGTACAGTAGGTGGACAGATGTGGAAAGAAGGGGACAGAGGGGTCGGGGTACAGTAGGTGGACAGATGTGGAGAGAAGGGGATGGAGGGGTCGGGGTACAGTAGGTGGACAGATGTGGAGAGAAGGGGATGGAGGGGTCGGGGTACAGTAGGTGGACAGATGTGGAGAGAAGGGGATGGAGGGGTCGGGGTACAGTAGGTGGACAGCTGTGAAGGGTAGGGGACGGAGGGGTCGGGGTACAGTAGGTGGACAGATGTGGAGAGAAGGGGATGGAGGGGTCGGGGTACAGTAGGTGGACAGCTGTGAAGGGTAGGGGACGGAGGGGTCGGGGTACAGTAGGTGGACAGCTGTTAAGGGAAGGAGATGGACGGTTTGGGGTACAGTAGGCGAACAGCTGTAGAGGGAAAGGGATGGAGGAAAAGTTGTCAGCTGTGTAGATAATAGAAAATAGTCCTGTACCCCATGTGTACAAGATAGCAGTGCCCCCCACTTGTGTCAGTGATGGAGGAGAGAGAACACCTGGCTGTACTCACCGTCAGGGCTCCAGCACAGTCCGGTGTGGGGATGGAATTGTTGTAGTAGGGCAAGGAGGAGGAGACGAGGTTAAGCTGAATATGTAAACAGCTGGAAGTAACTTCCTGCTCAGGATGGAATTACCGGCTACTGTAACAACTACAGCTGGAACGTGTACTGAGATGTCATTGCAGAGTGTGCATGTCAAAGTTCTCATTATGCAGGTCATGATATATCTAGTAGTTGGTCACATTGACTTGTTCTATAATGATGAATAGGGATGAGCAGAACGTGCGAACAGGCAAAAAAAGTGTTCCAACACACGAACACCGTTAAAGTCTATGGGACACAAACGTGAAAAATCAAAAGTGCTAGTTTTAAAGGCTTATATGCAAGTTATTGTAATAAAAAGTGTTTGGGGACCCGGGTCCTGCCCCAGGGGATATGGATCAATGCAAAAAAAGTTTTAAAAACGGCCGTTTTTTTGGGAGCAGTGATTTTAATAATGCTAAAAGTGAAACAATAAAAATGAAATATTCCTTTAAATATCGTGCCTGGGTGGTGTCCTCAGTATGCCTGTAAATTAGCGCATCTTTCCCATGTTTATAACAGTGCCACAGCAAAATGACATTTCTAAAGGAAAAAATGTCATTTAAAGCGGAGTTCCACCCAAAAGTGGAACTTCCACTCATCTGATTCCTCCCCCCCTCCTGTGCCTCAATTGGCACCTTTTGGGGTGGGGACAGGGGACAGGATACCTGTCTTTGACAAGTATCCTTTGCCACTTCCGAGAGCCTCAGCCATGGCTATTGACGTCACGGCTGGGGCTCCCTCCTCCTTCCCCTGTCTCCGGGTCAGTAGGAGAGAGGAGCAGGCCTCGCGCATGCGCAGTAGGGTTCCCGGCGTGAAGCTGAAATGGCGGTGGCAGCACTTGACAGCGGATGGAAATATCAGCTGCGGTGCCGACATCGTTGGACTCCAGGACAGGTAAGTGTCATATTATTAAAAGCCAGCAGCTGCAGTATGTGTAGCTGCTGGTTTTTATTTTTTTATTTTTTTGGGCGGACCTTCGCTTTAAAACTGCTCGCGGCTGTAATGTATTGTTGGATCCCGACAATATAGATAAAAATACCAAAAATACAAAAAAAAAATGGCGTGGATATCATCCCCCAAAATCCATACCAGGCCCTTCAGGTGTTGGTGGTAACAGAACACTGTAACCCCTCACAGTTACTCTTGTTGGGTGCAGGAATGGCCCTGCTGTGAAAAATGATATCAAGAATTGTAATTACATGCCCCTGTTAAACAGGGGCATAAAAATTAGGCCTTGGGCGGTGGTGGTGCCACAACACTGTAACCCCTCACAGATACTCTTGTTGGGCGCAGAAACGCGCCCTGCTGTGAAATATTGTATCAAAAATTTTAATTACATGCCCGTGTTGAACAGGGGCAAAAAAATTGGGCCTTTGGTGGTGGTGGTGCCACAAAGCTGTAAGCCCTCACAGTTACTCTTGTTGGGCGCAGGAACGGGCCCTGCATTAAAATATTATATCAAAAATTTGGTGGAGGGGTGGGCTCCCTCCAGGCTTACCTGCCCTCTGCCTATCCATTAGAATGCATGTGCTTCCACTATGGAGGCTCTCAAAATTTAGAGTTAGGACTACATAATACTGGGGTGCCTTGGCGGGGCTCTGTAGCTTATGCATGTTTTTGCAAATGTGTGCAGACTAAAGCCCTATTTTTAACGCAGACTGTTAGAAAGGATAATTCAGTTGGTGACAGACTGGTCGGTAAGTTGAGCTGGGAATTTTTGTTTGGTTTTGTTCTATCTGACTTGCTGCAGCTTCTAATGCACATTGTGAGAAGCTCACAGTGTGCAGTGAAATCAGAGTAAGCCATTTCAGTCCAGGAGAGGAACCTGTACTACTGTGCAAGACTGAAGGGAAGGTCTCTACACAACGTCATTCTGAGGTTATGTGTGTTTGCAAGAGCTAGTTCAGTTAAAAAACGATACAATATACCAATCCAGAGTACTTTTTTAAATTGTATTATTTAATATTATTTTTGTATGGGGGGGGGGCTTCTGTTGGTGGTGGTGGGGGGGGGGGGGCAGGGCATTTGCCCCTTTTATAAATCCAGCACTGTGTGTGATGATACTATTGAGGATCTTCATGAGTTCTCTTACCTGTACACACGGCTCCCACTATACAGAGAGCAGCGCTGCCATCTAGTGTTCATTATACAAAGTGACAGTTTGGGGGGAGTTCATTTAAAATTGGTACACAGTGCTAGTAAGTGGACCTGTCATTCAATATGGACATGTATGCTACATTTACTTCTCACAGAAATCACAGTACTGCCACTGTCAACGCCTCCTGCTGTATCTTTCATAGCATAAAACCCCTCATAATGGGCACAGCAGGTGTACAGACCTGGGAACTCAGCATAGGGATGGTGGGAGCCAATCATAATGGGCATAGAGGGTGTACCAACCCAGGAACTCAGCACAGGGATGGTAGGAACCCCTCATAAGGGGCACAGCAGGTGTACAGACCTGGGAACTCAGCACAGGGATGGTGGGAACCCCTCATAATGGGACAGTAGGCACAGGTGTGCGCAGCCTATTGCATTAGGGTGTGCACCCTAAAGCTCAAACACACATGCCTGTGTGTGTCTATATATATGGCCCTGGCACATTGGTCTCCCTGCTGGCACAGTGACAGAGAAGTGCATAAGCACTTTTCTTATGGCAGAACCGGTAAGAGGGAGATATTTCCCATCTCCCCACTGCTACACAAAGCGAAAATGCTAATGCGCATTAGGTAATTAGGGTGTGCCCAGGCACATCTGGAACACCCTGTGCACACACCTATGACAGTAGGTGTACAGACCCGGGCACTCCACGTGGTTCCAAAATCAGAATATTTAATTCCTCTTAAAGTATGTTTATCTCAGCACAGCTCATTTCCTGTCCAGGATCTGACACAGTGCCAGCCTTTTCCAGATGGTTCCTAAACTTGAAAAGACCCTGTCAGCCCCTTTTAGCTCCAAGTCATGCCTTGGAACCACTAGATGGTGCTATGAACATCATTGGCCAAAAACCTTCCTCTGTGCACCCCTCTGAAACTAACAGTACCCCATTTTGGCCCAGAGATGGTGCTAAAGTACATAGGTAATTAGTCCCTGTTTATCATGGTACACAGTGACCCCCCCCTCCCCCCATTCATCACTCCCACCCCACACACACACACACACAAACCAACCTGACATGGAGATTTCTCATTGTTCTGGCTCAGAATGTTCCATTGCCGACACCCCATAAATAAGAAATATTTCCCATCGGAATGACACCACTGATTGCTGAATGACCATGGCGTTCTCTCATGGAGGGGTTGTTATGTCAGCTACAAACACAGGATACTCCTCAAATGACTTTGACTAAATATAGTTTTATAGAGTGATCGAGACAGGTGACAAGATAGAAGGCGGGGGGGGGGTCGTCTTCTCGGTCAGAAATTCTCAGCAGATCAACGATATCAGATATCACCTGTGCACACGGACTGGTCAGCTAATCATATACAGCGATGGAAATGACCCCCTCCTCCGACATTCTACATTATTATATCCCATCACCAACCACCAGAAAATATTACATTGTATCCAGTGTGTGGAGGGTGAGAACCTCAAAATAATCCTTCGATTGATGAGGAGCTCTGATCGCTCCAGGTTTGTGTGAAGTTGTATGTTCTGTGGATGGTCAATAGGAAATCCTATATATAAGAATAGAAGTGTCATCCCCCTACAACCGTCTCAGGATTATATTTTACTGACGGATGAAGTTTAGCCACTTGCCATCCGGACACTTTCTGACACTTCGCTCCTACATGTAAAAATCAACTTTTTTTTGCTACAAAATTTCTTAGAACCCCACACTATATATATATATTTTTTTTTTTAGCAGAGACCCTATAGAATAAAATGGTGGGTGTTGCAATTTTTTATGTCACACAGTATTTGCGCAACGGTTTTTCAAACACTATTTTTGGGAATAAAAACATTTTCATGAATTAAAAAAAAGTTAGCCCAATTTTTTTTGCATAATGTGAAAAATGATGTTACGCTGAGTAAATAGATACCTAACATTTCACTCTTTAAAATTGCATCTGCCAGTGGAATGGCGGCAAACTACAGTGCTTAAAATTCTGGTGCTAGAATTATTGCTCTCGTTCTGATGTTCGCAACAATACCTCACATGTGTGGTTCGATCGCTGTTTACATATGTGTGCGGGAGTAATGTATGCATTCGCATTTGTGTGTAAGCACGGTGGGACGGGGGCACTTTGAATTTTTTTTATTATTATTTATTTATTTTTTACAAACATATTTTTTTATACTTTTTTTGTACTACTACTTTATTGCTATGACTAAGGAAGGACAACATCCCTTGTGATAGCATGGGCCGTGACAGGTCCTTTTTATGGAGAGATCTGGAGTCTATTAGACCCCAAATCTCCCCTCTGACCTCCCATGTAGCCGATGAAAAACAAATCAAAAACTATTCGAATTCGAAAACTATTCGAAATTATTTTGAAAACTATTCAAATCGATTTGAATTACATCCAAAATGTTTTCTGTTATTTCGGCTTAGTTTGAAGTTCGTTACTGTTTGGAAATTCGGATACATCCGAATTTCCTGACAAACTCAAAATTTGTCCAAATTTCAATTAGGAACTAAACAAACTGCACATGTCTACCCCCAACACATGTTGGCTTTGGTCTCCTTGGAGATCTTCTGACCTCCGGCCAGTCTTGCACAGTTGACAGACACAGATCGGTCTGATCGGCTACTTACCTGGCCGTTGCTGGCCAGGTAAATAAAGGGGCGGAACCAGTGACAAACTGCTTGTCTCTTCCAGTTTCCAGGGTTACAGAGAGAGGGAAACAATGTCAGTTCCTCTCCCTCTGTACAGGGCAACCATCACCGCCGACCGCACATCACCGCCGGCCGCATCGCTCCCGGCCTCTGCAATGGGACTGGAGAGCCCGGGATAGGCAGCGGCGGGAGGGGGGGGACCCCATTCCACCACCCGCAGAAGTGACTCAGATCACTTCTGCCTTGAAGAGAATCACCGGCTGAAAAGATCAATACCGGGATGATGCCTGTAGGTTCCGGTATCATCCCGGTTTAACCAATGTCCATGTACGCCCTCCCGGTGGAAAGTGGTTAATCTGTTTATATTCTGCCCTGGTCCCCCCCCCTTCATCATCATGATAATTACATTTTTTAAATAAATGCTTTCCGTTTTCATTACAGACCTTGTATTAGACTGCCTGATGTCATCACTGGGTCTCTGTGCTTCTCTATATAAGGCAGGCAGATCATGGCTGGTGGGAGGGGCCATCAGGGTGCTGTACATAGCTTCCTGAAAACATCCCAGCCCCTGCCTCCCATACTTCTCTCAAGAGAACTCAGTCCTTACCAGGGGTTTTATTGCATACAGTTAGACGGGATCATTTGGTTGGTTGCAGACTGGTTGGTAAGTTGAGCTGGAAAATTCTTTGGTTTTGTTTTACATGCGTTTGTCTTCCATGTGCTCCTTGCTGCAAAGGCCAGTTATAGGTAAGGGCAGGGGCCATTTGTTTGTATTGACGTAATATTGGTGAGGGTATTCACTGGACCCCTTTGCTGCCCCTGTAATATTGGTGAGGGGATGCACTGGACCCCTTTGCTGCCCCTGTAATATTGGTGAGGGGATGCACTGGACCCCTTTGCTGCCCCTGTAATATTGGTGAGGGGATGCACTGGACCTCTTTTCTGCCCCTGTGCTGTATGCTGGGTGTCCAGTGCACCCCTGTGCCTTTGTGGAGGGGTGGGCTCCCTCCAGGCTCACCTGTCCCTTATCTGTCCATTATAATGCATGTGCTTCCACTATGGAGGCTCTCAAAATTTAGAGTTAGGACTACAGATAATACTGGGGTGCCTTGGCGGGGCCTGTAGCTTACGCATGTATTTGCAAATGCATGCAGACTAAAGCCCTGATTTTAAAGCAAACTGTTAGACAGGATAATTTGGTTGGTTGCAGACTGGTTGGTAAGTTGAGCTGGGAATTTCTTTGGTTTTGTTCTATCTGATTTGCTGCAGCTTCTAATGCACATTGTGAGAAGCTCACAGTGTGCAGTGAAATCAGAGTAAGCCATTTCAGTCCAGGTAAGGAGCCGATACAGCTGTGCAAGACTGAAGGAAAGGCCGGAGGTCAGAAGGTCTCCAAGGAGACCAAAGCCGACATGTGTTGGGGGGTAGACATGTGCAGTTTGTTTCGTTCCAAATTGAAATTCGGACACATTTTTCGTTTTTATTATAACTATTTGTTATTACAATAGTAACGAATTTAGATGAGTCCGAAATAACGGGAAAAAATTGTGATGTAATTTGAATAGATTTGTATAGTTTTCTAATCAATTTCAAATAGTTTTCAAATTCAAATAGTTTTGAATTTGTTTTTGAATTTCCAAAGAGAATAAAATAGAACAGAAAATAAAGGAATAGAATAGAAAAAAATACAATAGAATAAAGAAGACTATAACAGAAAATAAAAGAATAGAATATAATAGAGTAAATCGTAAAAAAATAGAATAGAAAACAAAAGAACAGAACAGAATAGAAGAGAAACAACAAATAAAATAGAATAGAATACAAAAAGAATAGAATAAAATAGAAGGAATATAACTGTCTTCTGCTATTTGAATTTCAAATAGAATAAATTTAAATAGAAAAAAAGAAAAGAATAGAATTCAAAAAGAATAGGATAGAATAGAATATAACCATTTTCCAAAATGCAAATAGAATCAATTTGAATTTGGATATAATAGAAAAGAATAGATTAAATAGAAAATAAAATAACAGAATAGTATATAAAAAAAAACAACAGAATAGAATAGAAAGAATATAACCATCTTCAGAAATTTGAATAGAATAAATTTGAATTTGAATAGAAAAGAATAGAAAATAAAATAATAGAATAGAAAAGAATAGAATTGAATAAAGAAATAGAAAAGAATAGAATAGAAAGTATATAACAAAATAACTGTTTTCCGAAATTTGAATAGAAAATAATAGAATATAATAGAAAAGAAAAGAATAGAATATAGAAAACAATAGAATAAAATGGAATAGAAAGAATATAACCATCATCCAAAATTCGCATGCAATTCAAATGGAAATTGGAATCGATTGGAATTCAGAAAATTCCAATCGATTTGAATATGAATAAATGAAGCAAAATTCCGAAAACAAATTTAACTAAACAAATTTATGTAAATAATAAATCGAAACGAAACAATTTTTTTCGTTCTGTACATGTCTAGTTGGGGGTTCTCTATGTTCAGCTCTATAATCACAGATCACTCATATTTCACATGATTAGTTATTCAGTGTTGCCAACCATCCGTTAATTTACGGGCAGCCCATAAATTTCAGCCCGTTTTCGGGCCGCCCGTAAATGTAAAAAAAGATGGCTGCCGGCCAACAGCGCAACTGCGCATGCGCCATTCTGAAGCCTGCTGAGCTTGGGAACTCTTGTACATGCTCGGCAGGGCGAAGCAATGCGCAGTGAAGTGATGGCGCTGCCTGGCGCCATTTTTGAATGTCAGGTGCTCCGTTCTCGTTGGCTGATCAGCCTGAGCTGAGGAGGGGGGACAGCTAGAGCAGAGCTGAGCCATTCAATAGGAGAACACTGCACACGCAGCTTCTGACCCCCTGTGCCATGTCCAAGCAGCCTCTGACCCCCTGTGCCATATCCAAGCAGCCTCTGACCCCCTGTGCCATGTCCAAGCAGCCTCTGACCCCCTGTGCCATGTCTGCGTAGCCTCTGACCCCCGTACCATGTCCGCGTAGCCTCTGACCCCCCGTACCATGTCCACACAGCCTCTGACCCCCGGTACCATGTCCACACAGCCTCTGACCCCCGTACCATGTCCGCGTAGCTGACCCCCTTACCATGTCCACGTAGCCTCTGACCCCCCGTACCATGTCCACACAGCCTCTGACCCCCGTACCATGTCTGCGTAGCCTCTGACCCCCATTACCATGTCCACTCAGCCTCTGACCCCCCGTACCATGTCCATGTAGCCTCTGCTTCCCCTACCATGTCCACGCAGCCTCTGACCCCTGTACCATGTCCACGCAGCCTCTGACCCCCTGTACCATGTCCACACAGCCTCTGACCCCCCCATACCATATCCACGCAGCCTCTGACCCCCCCCATACCATATCCACACAGCCTCTGACCCCCTGTACCATGTCCACACAGTCTCTGACCCCCGTACCATGTCCACATAACTTCTGACCCCCTCTTGTTCCATGTAAATGGAGAAATATGGTTGTTGACTTTTGTTTAACTTAAAGACATTGGGATTAGCACTAGCAACATGTTTATTGTTTAAATATTGATATTTGCATTGTTTAGCACAGAAAACAGGCGTTTTTGCCAGTAAAAAATGCAGCTCTGTCAGTAAATTTCATGGGGTTTTTTTTGCCAGTAAAAAAATTGTTGCCGTTTGTAAATGTTGGCGTCCAGCCAGTAAATTTCACTTTGGGGGGGTTGGCAACATTGTAGTTATTGTATATATCATACATAGGCGTGCGCACAGGGTGTGCCAAGTGTGCCTGGGCACACCCTAATTGCCCCGTGTGGTGCTGATACCCCCTGCTGCCCACCACATTGTATTTACTGTGCTTCAGTTTGTGAATGAACAGGAAGCCACCCAGCACAGGACACGTCCCATTCATTCACTGTCCAGTGCATCCAAGGCTGCAGAGAAAGGGACTAGCGAATCTCTGTCCTCAGTCTCTTTCTATGTCTCAAAAGTGGGACATCAGGGGTCCATTTAGACCCCTGATATTTCACCAAAGCCCCCCATTGGGGCTCATAAAAAAATAATATTGTAAATAATAATGAATAATAGAATTGTAAGAAATAGAAAAATATAATAAAAATAAAAAACACCATCCACTGCTCTACTGACAACCATTCATGTTTTAATATATTTTAAAATGTTTGGTTACATTTATAACAGTGTGTATATATATATACACCCATGTGTATCTGAGCTCTGGGGTGCACACCCTAATGCAACAGGCTACGCACACCTATGATATCATAGGATCAGATGGTGGTGAGTGATATAAATCAAACCACACAATAGAATGATAATATTTCCTTTGTGTACATTGCATATAACAGCATGTGTGATCAACTTCATATAATACTGGAGGAGCAGTGCTCAGATAGGGAGAGGTAGTGCTCAGAGAGGGAGGGGCAGTGCTCAGAGAGGGAGGAGCAGTGCTCAGAGAGAGAGGGGTAGTGCTCAGAGAGGGAGGAGCAGTGCTCAGAGAGGGAGGGGTAGTGCTGAGAGAGGGAGGAGCAGTGCTCAGAGAGGAAGGGTTAGTGCTCAGAGAGGGAGGGTTAGTGCTCAGAGAGGGAGGGGCAGTGCCGAGAGAGGGAGGGGCAGTGCCGAGAGAGGGAGGGGCAGTGCTGGCCAGCACTGCGAGAGGGAGGGGCAGTGTCCAGAGAGGGAGGGGCAGTGTCCAGAGAGGGAGGAGCAGTGCTGAGAGAGGGAGGGGTAGTGCTCAGAGAGGGAGGGGTAGTGCTCAGAGAGGGAGGGGTAGTGCAGAGAGAGGGAGGAGCAGTGCTGAGAGAGGGGGGGTAGTGCTGGGAGAGGGAGGTGCAGTGCCGAGAGAGGGAGGGGTAGTGTTTAGAGAGGGAGGGGTAGTGCTGAAAGAGGGAGGAGCAGTGCTGAGAGAGGGAGGGGTAGTGCTGGGAGAGGGAGGGGCAGTGTCCAGAGAGGGAGGGGCAGTGTCCAGAAAGGGATGAGCAGTGCTGAGAGAGGGAGGGGTAGTGCTGAGAGAGGGAGGAGCAGTGCTCAGAGAGGGAGGGGTAGTGCTGAGAGAGGGAGGAGCAGTGCTCAGAGAGGGAGGGGTAGTGCCAAGAGAGGGAGGAGCAGTGCTGAGAGAGGGAGGAGTAGTGCTGGGAGAGGGAGGGGCAGTTCTAGGAGAGGGGGGCAAGACTCAGATAGCAAACAATTGTGCTGCAAGTTTGAAAAGGACTTGCTTAGCTCTTGCTAGACTTGCCAGGCTTGACAAGTTTGTTGCACAATTGCAGCAAGTCCGCATTGCATGACTTCAGATCAACTTTCTTCTGCTGCAAGTTCTGGTTCAGTTATGTTGTGCAATAGTCCTCCCACCATAGAGGTCACTTGCGGCTGAATTTTCATGCTGTAGACTTGCAGAGCTCTTGCTGTAGACTTGCCGCGCAAATTTGGTACAAATTGGAAAAGTGTCAACTAGAACTTGTGCTTCACGTGCTCTGCAAGTGTACAACCTGCCAGTGAAAATGTGCAGCAAGTTAACAGATTTACAATTCAACACTGCCACAAATGTGTGACAAGTTATCCATGCTATCTTTGAGCTGAGGAAGGGACAGTGCAGCAGCTGAGGGAAGGATGGGCAGGGGATGAGAGAGGGAGAAGCAGTGCTGGGAGAGGGAGGGGCTGAGAGAGAGAGTGCTGAGAGCAGGAGGGGCAGGAGCTTAGAGAGGGAGGGGCAGTGCTGAAAGAAGGAGGGGCAGGGGCTGAGAGAGGGAGTGCCAGTGCTGAGAGGGAGGGGCGGGGTTAAGAGAGGGAGCAGCAGGAGCTGAGAGAGGGAGGGGCAGGAGCTGAGAGGAGTGGCAGTGCTGAGAGGAGGGGGAGAAGCTGAGAGAGGGAGTGGCAGGAGCTGAGAGAGGGAGGGGCAGGAGCTGAGAGGAGTGGCAGTGCTGAGAGGAGGGGCAGAAGCTGAGAGAGGGAGTGGCAGGAGCTGAGAGAGGGAGGGGCAGTGCTGAGGGGAGGGGCAGGGGCTAAGAGAGGGAGGGGCAGTGCTGAGAGAGGGAGGGGCAGTGCTGAGGGGAGGGGCAGTGCTGAGAGAGGGAGAGGCAGTGCTGAGAGAGGGAGGGGCAGTGCTGAGAGGAGGGGCAGTGCTGAGAGAGGGAGGGGCAGTGCTGAGAGGAGGGGCAGTGCTGAGAGAGGGAGGGGCAATGCTGAGAGGAGGGGCAGTGCTGAGAGAGGGAGGGGCAGTGCTGAGAGGAGGGGCAGTGCTGAGAGAGGGAGGGGCAGTGCTGAGAGGAGGGGCAGTGCTGGGAGAGGGAGGGGCAGTGCTGAGAGGAGGGGCAGTGCTGAGAGAGGGAGGGGCAGTGCTGAGAGAGGGAGGGGCAGTGCTGAGAGAGGGAGGGGCAGGGTGTGGAGCCTGGTATACACTGACTATGAGATTATCGAACGAGTGATTGTCTTTTTTTTTTGCATCCTAGTCTTGTTTCAAAAATGAAGAGGTTACTAAAGTTACAAAAATTCTGGTACAACAGAATAAAAATTCAGAAGTGATGTAATGTGTTGTATTGTATTTTTTTGACCAATGCTGTACTGATCAAATGAAAATTGTTGGTTATAGTATTGTACGAGAAAAGTTTTAGTGTTTGTCCCTTAAGATAAATTCGGATGAACTGTCGTAATCGGCTCTCAAAAGCTGTGTACAAACAATCAGATTACAGTACGATCGTTTTGAAAGTGGTATTTTTCATCTGATTTTCTGATGGTGTGTACTTGGCTTTATAGAGAGAGGGGTTAGTGCTGAGAGAGGGAGGGGCAGGGGCTGGAAGAGAAAAGGACAGGTCCTGGAAGAGGGCGGGGCAGGGCTGAGAGAAGGAAGGGTTAATGTTAAGAGAGGGAGGGGCAAGGGCTGGAGGAGGGAGGGGCAAGCCCTGGATAGAGAAGTGCTGAGAGAGGGAGCTGCAGGGGCTGGCAAAGGGGGGGGGGCACAGTTTAGAGAGGGAGGGGCAGGGGCTGGATGGGTTGTAGGTCCTGGGAGAGAGCAGGGTAGTGCTGAGAGAGGGAGGAGCAATTCCTGAGAGAGGGCAGAGCAGTGCAGAGAGAGGGAGGGGCAGGTGCCAAAAGAGGAAGGGGTTAGTGTTGAGGGAGGGGCAGAACATGGGAGGGATTAGTGTTGAGAGAGGGAGGGGCAATGCAGAGAGAGGGAGGGGTTAGTGCTGATGAGGGAGGGGCAGAGCTGAGAGAGGGAGGGGCAGGGGCTGGATGAGGGAGGGGCAGGTCTTGGGAGAGGGCAGGGAAGTGCTTAGAGAGGGAGGGGCAGAGAGAGAGGGATTAGTGTTGAGAGAGGGAAGTAGGAGGGATTGATGCTAATGAGGGAGGGGCAGAAAGTGGGAGGGGTTGTTGCTGATGAGGGAGGGGCAGTGTGGGGTAGCAGAACGCTGTGTCGCTCTGAAGGGGAAAATTGGTTATTTCTGCACCATATTCTCCCCTGTATAAGGAAGAGAATTCAGCTTGGGGTAGAGTTTTATCTCTGATAGCCAATCACAGCTCTGCTCTATACACGTGGAGCTCCGCCTCCTGTGACCAGCCTTGAGGAAACATTGCACATGCGCAGTGTAGGAGGAGGTGGCGACGCGCACGGGATGGCGCGCAGAACAACGCCTTCCGCTTAACAACGGCTTGTCGTCTCCATGGTGCTGTTCCCGGAAGAGGCGGAGCTGGAGAGCTGACATCCGCGGCTCTGATTGGCTGGTTGGAAGAGCGGGGTGTATTCCGTGCGGCCTGCGGGAAGAGCGGAGAGAGAGCCGGGAGATGGCGGACAGTGCGGATCCCAAGACGGTTCAGGACCTGACCGAGGTGGTGAGTGCGGGGGGAGGAGGGGCCCTTCATCTCTACCAGGGGCCACATACTATCTGCAGGAGACACAGCACACTGCCAGGGGCCCCATACACAGCTCTCCGCTCCTGAGGGCCACACACAGGAAGGACGTTCTGTATGACCACAGAATCCTCTCTATCAGTGTCCTCTCTATACACCAATCAGACAGAACTCTATGACCAATGACGGATGAAGCCAATCCCATTGGTACAATGACATCTGACAGTCGGTGGGATATATTAGGCAGCGAGTGAACATGTTGTCCCTGAAGTTGTGTTGAAAGCAGAAGAAATGGACATGGCAGTTTGCTGTGCGGTCACAGAGCGGTCGGGGTGCCCCTGCTGACCCGTGTCCTCACATCGCCTACAATGGGCACACGAGCATCAGAACCACAGAGAGCGATGGAAGAAGGAGGCCTGATCTGATGAATCCCGTTTTCCTTTTCATCATGTGGATGTTCGGATGTGTCCCTTATCTGTGGAAGAGACGGCACCGGGATGTGGTGTCGGAAGAAGGAAATCTGGCGGAATCGGTGTGATGCTTTGGGAAATCGGGGCGTTTCTAGGTCTGCAGAAGATCTGGGGATAGAGCCCATAGCAGCGGCTGCCAACCTTTTTGCAGGCGTGGGGGGGGGGGGGGGCACGCCGGTGGTAAGCAAGTTTTCGCGGGAAAAAGGATGGTGTTGGTGTTTCAATCATCACGGCACCATGGTTAATATGTTGTCAGGGTGATTGCATCGCTTTGTTTCTATTGTTACATTCTAATATATAATGAAGTGGCTCAACTCACCATAATGCGGAATCAGTGGGAGCCCTGGGCGTGTCACCTGACACCATTAGCAGATTGTCACTTGCCAACTTATGTGGATTGTCACTTGCCATGCCAGCCAGTGCCACCAAATGTGCATCGTCGCTGCTTTGGTGGCAGGCTGGCAGCACTGGTCCATTTACTGAGGGCAGGAGGGTGGAGATGCGGGGCGGGCAGTGAGAGATGATGTCATCTCTCTGCTCCCCGCCGCACCTTCGACACTTAAGAGGCCCGCACTGTGAGGGCGGAAGAGCGCTGATGTGTGGCGGGCGGTTAGAGATGATGTCATCTCTCTGCTTCCCGCCGCACCTCGCTCCCACGTTGAAATGGCCCGGCTGTCGGGGCGGAAGAGTGGTGACGTGGAGCAGGTGGAGAGAGATGATGTCGTCTTCTTGCTCACACGCTCGTCTCTCTCCTCTCATCCACCTCTGCCAGCCGCAGCGGCGAGCCGCTGGTTAGGCAGGGATGTAAGAGACTCGGGGTATGGGCTCCAGATTCGGGGCTGCAGCCTCAATAGCCACCCCCTGGCGACGCCTATGTTGGGAAATGTTCTGCTGGGAAACCTTGTGCCCTGCCATTCGTTGGATGTTATTTTGGCACGGACTGTACCACCTACCTAAACATTGTTGGTGACCAAGTCCACACCTTCGTGGAAACGGTATTCCCTGATGGCAGTGGCCTCTTTCAGCACGATCATGTGTCCTGCCACACTGCAAACATGGTTCAAGAATGGTTTGAGGAACACAACAGCGTGTTTAAAGTGTTAACTTGGCCTCCAAATTCCCCAGATCCCAATCCAATGGAGCATCTGTGGGATGTGCTGGAAAAAGGGGCCCCACCTCACAAGTCGCAGAACGTTCGCCTAGGTTCACACTGGTGGGTGCGGAACACTGCGTGTGATTTTTCACGTGACATCACATGCAATGTCTGTACATTTTTGTATGGCTCAGATCACATCCACACCAAAATGGTGCAGGGAAGTTTTGTGATCTGTTTACAGGTGTTGTTAATTTAACATTGACACCCGCAGTGGATCATATGATTGCTGTGCGTTTGTAGTACAATGTGTGGGAAACGCAGAAACATTCAGCGTTTCCTGCATCACATCAGTGTGAACCGGAGCTAAAGGATCTGCTACTGAGGGCTTGGTGCCAAACACCACAGTGAGTGTACCTCAGAGGTCTAGTGGGGTCTGTGCCTTGATGGGCCAGGGCTTTAAGGTGGAAAAAGAGGACCTGCTCAATATTAAGTGGGTGGTCACAAAGTTATGGCTGATTTGTGTGTGTGTGTGTGTATATATGTATCCTCCATGTCCCCCTCTACATCAATCCCCCCCCCCCCCCCCCACGTTCCCCTCTACATCTCACCACCCCACCATTGTAATTGTACAGCTGGCAGTAAGCGGGGTCCTCTTCGCAGCTCCTGATTGGTTCTTTTCTCTTTCAGGTCCAGAATCTTCTCCAGCAGATGCAGGACAAGTTCCAGACCATGTCTGACCAGATCATCGGCAGAAATATCCTTTCCTGGACACAAGGGTATTACTCCTTCCAGAAATCCCACCTCCTTATTATATATTCTGTACTATAGATGGGCTGATCTCTGATTGGATGCCACAGAATGGTGTGTAGTTAAGCGCGTTCTTCCCGACCAATCAGAGCAGACCATGTGACTGCTTGTTTTGGTAATGTGCATGGGGGGTGGGGGGTGGGGGTTAGTGTCTTATTGAGGCCTCTTACACATCGTGTCCTACCCTTGGTGCTGTGTCTGATTGGCTGCGGGAAGACACATACATAAACCTGCCCTGTATGTGGGGCTATCAGAGACCCTGGCACTAGGGGCCAATCTGACACCTGAGGGGAGCGGTCACTGGGGGCCATTCTGATGGGGGGGGGGGGGGTCACTTAGACTCCTGGTGTTTACTACCCACTAACACAATCAATTTTGATTGACAATCAGAAGACTCCCGTTCTGTCCCATCCATGATGACCATAACATGATTGACAGATCACAATCCCACCGTGTTCAGTTACAATTTCCAGTGCATGATGGGAATTGTAGTTTGATCCAGCAGCGCCAAACGCTGAAGGAATGGCGTGAACGCTTCATACATGCCTCTTCTGGGTGCCCAGAGTTTTCTCTTTGAAGGTAATGACATGACGCACTTTACAGAGGTCATTTATTCACGTTTGTAATTTACATAGAGACAGGAAGTAATGGGCTGAATTAACCACTTCCCGTCCAACAACATACCGGTACATCACTGGACCATGGTGGTTGTACCGGAAGATGCAGGCATCATTCCGGTACAGTTTTATTTAGAGCCAGCTCACCAGCGGCGTGGCAATGTCCACTGCGGCTCTCTCGGGCTTTCTAGTCCCATCGGGAGACCCGAGCAACCAGCTGGCGCATCCGCCAGCTGGCTGGACAGCTGAACAAAGCCAGGACCGGCTTTGATTGTCTGTTCCTTTTTATAGTAAACCGGAAGCGATGACCTGACATCACTTCCAGTTTACTCGGAAACAATCAGCACCAGTTTTTGAAAAGCATTTGAAAACCCTGATCTTGGAGGCACGCTTTCGTCCTACACATGCAATGGCAGAAGGGACAATGTGTCAGCCAGTAAGGCCCCTTTCACACTGGGGCGGTTTGCAGGCGTTATTGCGCTAAAAATACCGCCTGCAAACCGCCCCTAAACAGCCTCCGCTGTTTGTTCAGTGTGAAAGCCCTCGGGCTTTCACACTGAAGCGGTGCGGTGGCAGGACGGTAAAAAAAGTCCTGCGAGCTGCATCTTTGGAGCGGTGTATTCACCGCTCCTAAACCACTCCTGCCCATTGAAATCAATGGGACAGCGCGGCTATAGCCATGCTGTACGAGGGGTTTTAACCCTTTTTCGGCCGCCAGCGGGGGTTAAAACCGCACCGCTAGCGGCCGAATACCGCGGTAAAACAGCGCTAAAAATAGCGCTGTTTTACCGCCGACGCCCCCTACCGCCCCAGTGTGAAAGGGGCCTAAATGACAGGATACGACCATTTCATTCTGAGAACTGTCTGGTTAGAGTTCCCCTTTAATCTGACCTATGTTGAGTTCATGTCATCCTTCATCACAAACCAAACTCTAACCCCTCAATGCAGTGAGCTGAGCTGCGTTCACGGCAACTCTCTGTACCTCATAGTAAACCATTGTTACCGAGGAGACAGTAAACTAACAATACTTCGGCCTCCATCCTGATTAATGAGCTATGGAGCGTTCCTCTTCAGTGAAGAGGAAATGTGCACTTCCTATAAACACCAAGGACTTTATGTGGGAGAGTAACGGCTAACAGGGACAGACTCAAAGAAATGGCCTTCCTGTGCACAGAAGATAAGAAATCAGATATGTAGCTGCTGTGCCCATTCTGAGCAGCCTTTGGTTACAAGTCCTGGACAGGAAGTCTGCTGTGTGTGGCAGAATATCCTCCCCCAGTATGAACAGGGCTAGAAATAATTTCCCATTCTGGTGTACGTGGTGAGACCCTGCAGACAGTACAGCACTCTCTGTGACGGGAGCGAGAGAATCAGCCAGGCAAACAAATTAATGAAGAAAGTTTAAAAATGAATGGCTATAAAAATGGTATTAAAAAAGCAGTAAATAGTGACTGGTGCGAAGGAGCCAATTAGGACTGACTAGTAAATGAAGGGTTATAAAGGAGTAAATAGGAGCAACTTTTAGTTAAAGCAGTATTAAAGTGGTTGAAAAGGCAGAAGGTATTTTTTATTTATTTTTATTTTATTTTTTTTTATGTTGATGCATTAAGGTATAACCTGTGTGCAGCAACCCCCAGACCCTCCTCATACTTACCTGAGCCCCATCTTGACCCAGCGATGTGCATGAGAGCAGCAGCTATCCCGGGTCTCTCTTCTCATTGGCTCAAACAGCAGCAATTGGCTCCTGCTGCTGTCAATCACAGGCAGTGAGCCAATGAGGAGAGAGTGGGGGCAGAGCTGAGCTGCGGTCTGTGTGTGAATGGACATTGTTTTGTTTTTTTGTTTTTAATCGCAACCTTTATAATCCCTTTTAGCCAGCTTTGCGGCTTTGAAATCACACTACTTCTGCGCGATTTCAAAGCCGTCGGTCAGTGATATCATATGCCGCTTGCCGACATCTGTGCATGCAAATGCACATATTCACCAGCACACCAAGGATCCTCAAATGTCGTCCAAAGGTTTTTATTGCAGAGTGGTCACATCACAAGAGAGTGTGCAGGGCCCCTTCATCAGGCATGGGGAGAAGGGGCTCTTATGACCTTCAGAACCTGTTTTTATAAACGCTCCAGCAATAGAAAGGACTTTTATATAATCGGGTTCTTTCTCAGGCGTTTCCCCGTACATACAGAGTGTATTGTGGTGATCTAGTTTCCCTGTATAAGTGTGATCTGTGTACATCGCCACTGTATGTGCTTTCCTTAATCCAAACACTTGATGAGATGAGCACACGCATTGATGACCTGGAGAAGAACATCGCAGATCTTATGACACAAGCCGGTGTGGACGAGGAGGACCCAGGAAACAAGGTCAGTGTCTCTATTTCCATAGCACATGGAGAATTAAAGCTTACAATGTCCCCACCACAGTCACTCTATTAAATATTCTACATTTATATAGCTCTGACATATACTGCAGTGTTGTATAGAAAACACTGAAATTCACATCAGTGTCTGCACCAGAGAAGCTTACACTTTAACCCCTTCACGCCGACATAACGCATATATGCGGCCTTGCTGGACTGGGCTTTTTTCGTGGGACCGCATATATGCGTATCTGTCTTTTTGCTAGCAGCATGCCGCACGGCGCTCTCCCGGCACAGAGACTGGGGTCTAAGAGGCAGCCCCAGGTCTCGTACTAATGATCGGGACCTGGACCCCCTGGTTCTGGGTCACCTGATCGCTGTGATTGCTCTGGTTCACTATCTCGGTGATCAGTCACTCACTCCCCTGAGTCAATACTTTGTAGAACCACCTTTTACTGCAATTACAGCTGCAAGTCTTTTTGGAGATGTCTCTACCAACTTTGCACATCTAGAGAGGGACATTTTTGCCCATTCTTCTTTGCAAAATAGCTCAAGCTCTGTCAGATTGGATGGAGAGCGTCTGTGAACAGCAATTTTTAAGCCTTGCCACAGATTCTCAATTGGATTTAGGTCTGGACTTTGGGCCATTCTAACACATGAATATGCTTTGATCTACAGTGGGGACGGAAAGTATTCAGACCCCCTTACATTTTTCACTCTTTGTTATATTGCAGCCATTTGCTAAAATCATTTAAGTTCATTATTTTCCTCATTAATGTACACACAGCACCCCATATTGACAGAAAAACACAGAATTGTTGACATTTTTGCAGATTTATTAAAAAGAAAAACTGAAATATCACATGGTCCTAAGTATTCAGACCCTTTGCTGTGACACTCATATATTTAACTCAGGCGCTGTCCATTTCTTCTGATCATCCTTGAGATAGTTTGTGATATGTATGGTTTTACTAATACATTGCAAAATTGTGTTTAGGCATTTAGATTTGTTTTATCCTTGGACACAAAGGGGTTAATGTCCCCACCCATGGTTCCAGCTGATTGGTCTCTCTCTCTCTCTCTTTCTCTTTCCAGCAGGCCCCCAAGTGATTCTGGGTGACGTTTTCTATCGGGATTGTCGTCTGAAGTTTTCTAATTCCGGTTGTGATAGCGGTCATTTAATAATGTATTGTATATTTAGAGTGTTTTGTTTTGTACTTTATGATGACCTGTGATGTCACTTTTTTATTTTAAACATATACAGTAAAATAAATGTAAAATAACGACTCTGCTGTGATTTTTGTTTTTCTTAAGAACAAAAGGAGAACAGAGCGTCTCCAGACAATTTGTGAAGGTAAAAATCTGTCCCTGTGTACCACACCTGACCAAAGGGCAAGAATTCTGTTTAGCAGGACATATAGGTCACCACCTGCCAGACTGCACAGACAGAGGGTGATGCCATTATTAGGAGCTAGCTTGCACAGAGGGTGATACCACTGTTGGGAGACAGCCTGCACATACAGAGGGTGACATTACTTTTCATAGCCATACAGAGAGAGACACTACTACACAGAGCCTGTCTGCACAGAGGATGACAACACTATTCAGAGCCAGACTGCACAGACAGAGGGTGACACCATAATCTTACAGCCAGAGTGCACACAAAGAGGGTGACACCATTATTCGGAGCCAGCCTGCACAGAGGGCAACACCACTGTACAAAGCCAGGCTGTACAGACAGAGGGTGACACCACCATTCAGAAGATGACACCAGTATTTAGAGCCAGACTGCACAAAGGGTGGCACCACTAATCAGAGCTGGACTGCACAGACAGGGTGACACCACTAGACAGGCAGGTGGTGCAGAGAGAGGGTGACACTATTATTCAGAGGCTGCAGCTTTGTGTGTCACCTTCAAGCTGTTATTGGAGCATGGATGAGCTTCATCACAAAATGGTGAGGTACATTGCATGACCATTCCACTGCAAACTGAATCTAAAGCCAGGCGATGGGGTGGGGGTGGGGGGGGGGGGGGGGGGGTTAGAATCCCTGTCAGGTTCTAACTCCCTCCCCACTGAGGATATTCACCTTCTGTGTGTCCTGGTGTCACCAAGACAGGAAGTGACAAAAATCCAAAATGTTTATTATCACTAAAATACGAATAGAGGGAAATCTTCCTATGTGGGGACACCTGTTCTGGTGACAACTAAGAGGAGAATTCCTTCACTTACTGTTGTGTCTTCAGGACTGGAATTAAAGGGATTGTACAGGCTGAAGGTTTTTTCATCTTAATGCATTCTATGCATTAAGATAATGCAATGTGCAACAGCCCCCCCATCCCCCCCCCCCCCCCCCAACACTTACCTGAGCCCATCTTTATCCAGAGATTGTTGCAGGAGTTTCTCAGCTGCCCGGGATTCCCCTCCTCATTGGCTGAGACAGCAGCGGGAGCAAATCAAAATCGGTCAGCCAATCAGGAGAGAGAGAGGGGGTGGGCCAGGGCACGGCTCCGTGTCTGAATGGACAAAGGGAGCTGTGACTTGACTTGGGTACCCCCATAGCAAGCTGCTTGCTGTGGGGGCACTGAACAGGAGGGAGGGACCAGGATCACAGAAGAGGGACCCGAGAAGAGGAGGATCTGGGCTGTTCTGTGCAAAACCAACTGCACAGAGGAGGTAAGTATGACATTATATATATATATATAAATTTATTTTTAAATAACACTTTACAATCACTTAAAAGGGAAACTCCCCAATGAGGGTTTTGGTCTTAGGTTATCATTTCCCAAACTGATTGCTGCAGATCCAAAACTGATTATTTTTTCCATCATAAAAGAATAAATCTGAATACATGACTAAAGCCTCATACACATGATAGGACTTTGTACAAACTTTCCCTTGGATTTTTGTACAAAGGGCTTTGACCATAAATTTGTATTGCATACACACGGCAGAACATTTTCAGCCAACTTGCACCAAATCGCGTGGTTTTTCAGCTCTTTACCACCACGCTTTGGTCAACTTCTGTATTGTCTGATATTGTTTCAATCTTGCCGGCGAGATAAAAGCATCGGGGCATGCTGGGACTGTGACGTCATAAGGGGCCGTGGTCATGTTATCCAATGAACACGCCCTCTTTATGACGTCACAGTCCCAGCATTCCCCGGGACTGTAACGTCATAAGGGGCGGGGTCACCGCCTATATAAGTCGTTGCGGAGCACTCACACAGCATTACAGCGGGAGAGAGCGTTGTGTCAACATCGGAAGAAGACAACATAGAAGACCAGGCCACCGCTAGCAAAAGAGCAGCAGAAGATGGCGGTGGAGCCGGCAGAAGAACCGGACATCGGGAGAAGACGATGGAGAGAGCGGAGAAGAACCGGACACCAGGAGAAGAGGCCGGAGAGACCCCCGAAGTCAGAAGAAAACCACCGAAGTCAGAAGAAGACCCCAGAGCCGCCTAATAAATTACTTTAAAAACCTGTGTAGTGTGTTTTTCTTATTGACACTTTTTTTCCCTAAGTGAATGGGTAGGGGTACGATGTACCCCTGCTCATTCACATAGGGTGGGGGGCCGGGATCTGAGGGCCCCCCTTATTAAACGGGGTTCCCGGGTTCCGATAAGCCCCTCACCCGCAGACCCTGACAACCAACGGCCAGGGTTGTCGGGAAGGGGCTCTTGTCCTCATCAACATGGGGACAAGGTGCTTTGGGGTGGGGGGGGCCGCAGGGTGCCCCCCCTCCCCCAAAGCATCCACCACCCATGTTGAGGGCCTTGCGGCCTTGTACGGTTCAGGAGGGGGGGGTGCTTGCTCGTCCCCACCCCCTTTCCTGACCGGCCGGGCTGCGTGCTTGGCTAAGGGTCTGGTATGGATTTTGGGGGGACCCCCACGCCGTTTTTTCCGCATAGGGGGTTCCCCTTAAAATCCATACCAGACCGAAGGGCCTGGTATTCCCCCAGAGGGGAATTCCCTCTCGCACCCGCCGCAATAGGAAAATGTGTTTTTCCTATTACAGCCAGCGTGAGATGTACAGTACCCGGTCGCCGAGAACCAGCACAGGAAACATTCTCGCGGCTGCGTACTGTTGTTTGTACAAAAGTCCGATGGTTTTGTGTACACACGATCAAACTTTTCTCCATTTTGTTGCCGCAAAGTTTGTGCATTCGCACAGCCAACAAAAGTCCGATGGAAACAGAAAAAGTTTGTCCCATGGAGCGTACACACGGTCGGATGTTGCTCCAAAACAGCTAATTTACATGTTTGTTGTCAAAAAGTCTGATCGCGTGTACGGGCCTTTACACTTCCTGCTCCATACAGTGCTGCCTCCTTCTGTATATTGAGGTCTGCGGTTACCCCACTGGGGTGGGGAGGGGACACATAGTGGAGAAGTAATGGGTATCTTATAATCCACTTCACTCTAATTTTCTTTGTCACCAACCATGATCTTTGGTCGATCCTCCCCTCATACAGACGAGAATGATCTGCGATCTAACACGCAGCGTACAAATCAATGTGTCAGTTTAATGAGTGGAGTCGTTGTCCATTTCATGGAGGAGCACGGGTGACTCAGTCAGATAATCCGTATAATCGCCACACTCTACACCACAGTTGTCATTAGCCAATTCTGATTTAATTGGTGTCACCAAAGGCCGTCACGGCATTGTCATCTCCCGAATATTCTTCCAGCAATATACTCAGCAATTCACAGTTATGTGATAGGTCTTCTTTGACTTCTTACCAACATTTGCAGCTGCAGCTTCTATCACAATGCAAAGGAAGCAAAGACCAGAGAATGTTTGTGATCCCCATGCCCATCCCTCACCCTCTCGGATTAGGTTGCCATTTTGGTCTGGGACCTTCCAGTATGGATGACCCATGTATTGCATGAGTTCCACCATTGTGTCAGACTTTGGGTATATTTTTCAGGAAGTAGCCACATATGAATTTATCAGGTGAATAAATCTAACAAGGCCAAAACTATATGAACCCAATGATGGAGTTCAGGTGTCTCCAGTGAAGGGTACTGATAATACTACATCATGCAAAGACATTGTGGACAATTGTACTCTTCCAACCTTGTGGTAAGAGTTTGGGGAATACCCTTTTCTGTTCCAGCATGACTGGGCCCCTGTGTACAAAGCCAGCTCCATAAAGACATTTGCTTGACCAGGTTGGTGTGGAGGAACTGGAAGAGCCCTGACCTCAACCCTACTGAACTCCTTTGCAATTAACTGGAATGCCAATTGTGAGCCAGGTCTTCTCATTCAACATCAGTACCTGACCTCACCAATGGGCCCAAATTCCCACAGATACCCTCCAAAATCTTGTGGAAAGCCTTCTGAGAAGAGTGGAGGGTGTTATTGCTGTAAAAAGGGATAACTTCATTTTATTGGCCGTGGTTTTGGAATGGGATGTCCAACAAACTCATATAGGTGTGATGGGTGGAGGAACTGGATTGTGGAGCCCTGACCCCAACCCTACTGAGCACCTTTTGGGTGCATTGGACTGGCAATTGTGAGCCAGGTCTTCCCATCCAACATCAGTACCTGACCTCCCAAATGTTCTTTTGGCCTAATTGACACAAACTCCCACAGACACGCCGCAAAATTTTGTGGGAAGCCTACCCAGAAAAGTAGAGCCAGTTTTATAAAGGCGTGGTTTGACCAGTTGGGTGTGGAGGAACTCGAGTGTCCTGCACAGAGCCCTTACCTTAATCCTACTGAACACCTGTGGGATAAATTGGAATGCTGATTGTGAGCCAGGTGTTTTTTTTGGTCCCCAACATGGGGTTCAATGTGTGACCCAGGTCTTCTTATCCAACATCAGTACCTGACCTCACAGATGTTCTCTTGGCCTAATGAACACAAATTCCTGCAGACAAGCTTCAAAATTTTGTGGTAAGCCTACCTAGAAGAGTGGAGCCACTTCTATAAAGACACGGTGTGACCAGTTTGGTGTGGAGGAACTTGAGTGACCTGTACTCTACTGAACATATTTGGGATAAATTGGAATGCTGATTGTGAGCAGGGTGTTTTTTTTTTGGTCCCCAGCATGGGTTTCAATGTGTGAGCCAGGTCTTCTTATCCAACATCAGTACCTGACATCACAAATGGGCACACATTTCCACGGACATCCTCCAAAATCTTGTGGAAAGCCTTCTCAGAACAGTGGAGGGTGTTCTAGTTTCAAAAGGAAGGGCAACTCTATATAATAATAGCCATGGAAGAAGGGGCAACTCCATATAAATGGCCGTGGCAGGGGGGCACATACAGTATTATTGGTGTTTACAGAGATCTGGCCATACAGTGTAGTAACACACATTTATCTTCTGTTTAGAATCCAATGATCAGATTTAATTGCCAAAGCTGCAGCAGCTGGAATGAGACTGGCATGTGAGATACTTAAACAGTAACTCCACTTTTGTTGAGAAAATAAAAAACATTCCCCTCTTCGTGGTCTATGTACATTGCAAGGATTTTAACAAACCTTGTTGCAGATTCCTATCTTTTGTTATTCTGAAGGAATCCCTGTTTGTTTGTCTGCGTCCATGTGCAAAGTGAATCAGTATGGGAGTGGTTTTATAATTATCAATCAGCTGCTGCACCTGCAGGGCTCTAATGACTAAATTGGCAGGGTCTGCATCCTTTTAGATGTGATTTCCATTTGGGAGTCTCTCACCAAAAATTACATTTTTGTTGCAGGGGATGCCAAAAATCTAATTTCTATCTTAGTGTAGACTTCTGGGAAAATCAATAAGCCAATCACACAAGCAGAAAATGACATTTTCAGGGGGACTTTCTGTACACAGTCTGTGTACAGAACACCTCCAGGTAGTTATATTGCATTTCACAGAAAATGACAGCAATGCAGATTGAAAAGGAAAGGTTATTTTTATAAAATTAAATTACAATATGACTTGTGTCGCAATTGTATACACTACTATATTATTTATATATTTATTTTTGGCTAATTTTTTTTCCCACAAAAGTGGAGTTACCCTTTAAGTTCCTTCTAGGCTGCTTTTAGATTTCGCTGACTTGTATGGGGAGAAAACCAATCCTGACCTGCACCAAACCCGTGCACACAGATCGATGATTAGAACACATCTGCAATAATTATCAATGAACAGCAGAGGGCAGCATAATACCACAGAGGAGGCACCAGTGACAAAAAGGTCTCATAAACCTTTTTACTGTAAGGGGATAAAGGGTTGAGTACAAAGAAACAGGATTTTTTTTATTTGGGGGGGGGGGGGGGGGGATTGTTTGAAGTGGACCTGTCAGCAACGTATAATTTCACATTAGGTGCAGCTTGCTCAGTAATATGTTAGTGTAATACTGCCAGGGGTAGAACAGTTATAACAGAGACCACAGTACACCCCCTTGACAAAGCCTTTATCTGCTTATCTCTGTAGAAGACCCCGCCAAAGTTGTTCATGCATCATCCAAACCAGGTCACTATCTACTTCTTTGATTAGGAAGCCAATCATTCTGATTTAGACCTATAGCTCTGCAAGTAGCAAAGTTTATGCTCCCACAGAGAGCTCTAAAATGAAGGCATATGGACCTCTGCAGAGAGGCCACTGCTTCTACACAGAGAACAAAAGTACTTCTCTGTAGCATGTTGACAGCAGACAGGCTTTTCAACTCTGCGTAACAAAAGGCTGAGTAACAAAACAACTGTAGCACCTTGCATACCTTTTTTCTGTAATGCAAACCCCTCCCTTCCACAACCATCTGTCCACTGTACCCCGACCCCTCTATCCCCTTCCCTCCACAACTGTCCATCTACTGTACCCCGACCCCTCTATCCCCTTCCCTCCACAACTGTCCATCTACTGTACCCTGACCCCTCTATCCCCTTCCCTCCACAACTGTCCATCTACTGTACCCCGACCCCTCTATCCCCTTCCCTCCACCACTGTCCATCTACTGTACCCCCAACCCCTCTATCCCCTTCCCTCCACCACTGTCCATCTACTGTAACCCCAACTCCTCCATGCTCTTCCCTCCACAACTGTCCATCTACTGTACCCCGACCCCTCAATCCCCTTCCCTCCACAACTGTCTATCTACTGTACCCCTAACTCCTCCATCCCTTCCCTCCACCACTGTCCATCTACTGTACCCCAACTCCTCCATGCTCTTCCCTCCACAACTGTCCATCTACTGTACCTCGACCCCTCAATCCCCTTCCCTCCACAACTGTCCACCTACTGTACCCCCGACTCCTCCATCCCCTTCCCTCCACAACTGTCCATCTACTGTACCCCCGACTCCTCCATCCCCTTCCCTCCACAACTGTCCATCTACTGTACCCCCAAACTCCTCCATCCCCTTCCCTCCACAACTGTCCATCTACTGTACCCCCCGACTCCTCCATCCCCTTCCCTCCACCACTGTCCATCTACTGTACCCCAACTCCTCCATGCTCTTCCCTCCACAACTGTCCATCTACTGTACCTCGACCCCTCAATCCCCTTCCCTCCACAACTGTCCACCTACTGTACCCCCAACTCCTCCATCCCCTTCCCTCCACAACTGTCCATCTACTGTACCCCCAACTCCTCCATCCCCTTCCCTCCACAACTGTCCATCTACTGTACCCCCCGACTCCTCCATCCCCTTCCCTCCACAACTGTCCATCTACTGTACCCCCCGACTCCTCCATCCCTTCCCTCCACAACTGTCCATCTACTGTACCCCGACTCCTCCATGCTCTTCCCTCCACAACTGTCCATCTACTGTACCCCCGACCCCATTATCCCCTTCCCTCCACAACTGTCCATCTACTGTACCCTGACTCTATCCCCTTCCCTCCACAACTGTCCATCTACTGTACCCCCGACTCCTCCATCCCCCTCCCTCCACAACTGTCCATCTACTGTACCCCGACCCCTCTATCCCCTTCCCTCCACAACTGTCCATCTACTGTACCCCTGACTCCTCCATCCCCTTCCCTCCACAACTGTCCATCTACTGTACTCCGACTCTTCTATTCCTTAACCTCCAAATTTGTTCTGCTGTACCCCGACCCTCTGTGACAGACCCAGCCAGGACAGGGGCTTTTGGAGGGGACTGCGGGGTGGCCTCTTACCCACTGACTATGGGCCCTGGCTTTTAAGGGAACACAATGTATGCCTGGGGGACCCTTGGAGTGGTCTTGCTTCTGATTCAAGTTCACGTCTCCCCAAAACACACAGACTCTGGAAATCTAGGCCCGGGATCCATGTTTAGGGCCTAGATGCCCCATTACCAACAATGATTGCTTCACACTGTGAAACTCATTGCAGATGTTAAATTCATCAGCTCAAGCACCTGTCTGGGGTATCCTGCTATGATGTGTTTATTGTAAGTAGGTCTCTCCCATAATGTGCCTCCTAAGTGTCTTTCACCCATCGTTAATTGTGCTAATAAAGTCACCTATTGTTAATGTCTGTCTGATCATCTCTTGCAGTGGCGATTGATATAGTGACCACTGTAACTTTTTATTGAACCATTGTGGGATGTTTATGCTTATAATAATATGTATTGTACTTTGTATTTAGGGTGGTGGGCTCGGTGCCGATTAGTCTTGGTGGGCACTAAGTCATCTAGGTGGCTAGTTGTTTAACCACCTCCCGTCTGCACTATAGCCGAAAGACAGCTGCAGCGCGGACTTAATTTGCCGGGATGGCGTCCATGGACGTCCTCTCATGCTCGAGCGGCCTGCACGTCCCCTGCAGGGCGCGCGTGGCGCGCTCTGGGATCAGTGAGTTTATAAGACTCCGCTGATCACAGATCGGAGTAAGGGGTCAATCCCAACACCTTACCACGTGATCAGCTGTCAGGCAATGACAGCTGATCATGTGGCGTAAACAGAGCTGGTAATCGGATATTTTTTCTCCTCACGCTACCAAAAAAAAGCCAATCACCGGCGACTATGAGAGGGACATCAGTCCCGATCCTGGACAGCCTCTGCAGAGGCTTCTGTGCCCAGCAGCACCACCTACCAGTGCCCACAGTGTCACCTATCAGTGCCCACAGTGTCACCTATAAATGTCACCAATCAGTGCCTCATCACCAGTGCTGCCTATCAATACCACCTACCAGTCCCCATCAGTGACATCCATCAGTGCCACCCATCAGGGCTCATCGGTGCTGTCTTATCAGTGCCCATCAGTGTCGCCTTATCTGTGCCTATCAGTGCAGCCTCATCAGTGAATATCAATGACTCGTTTGCAAAATTTTATAACAAACTTTGAATCATGTTTTTTTTTTCTGTCTTTTTTTGTTTGTTTAGCAAAAAATAAAAACCCAAGTGGTGATTAAATACCACCAAAACAAAGCTCCATTTGTGTGAAAAAAATGATAAACATTTCATTTGAGTACAGTGTAGCATGACCGCACAATTGTCATTCAAAGTGGGACAGAGCTGAAAGCTAAAAATTGGTCTGGACAGGAGGGGGGTTTAAGTGCCCAGTAAGCAAGTGGTTAAGTAGCTTAATGTTTATAGTTTATGTTGGTTGGTCTTTAGTTATGTTAATTATATTCCTGTATACAGTTTCCTTTGCATAAGATAATGTGATCAACCTCCCCTGATTGTGTAGTATATACATTCTGTGTGAGTTTTCAGTTAACAGTTACAGTTCTCATACAAGCTATTGTCAGCTAGTATGCTCAGCTATAATATCTGTTTCCTATGCCCAGACTGGAGGAGGCTGTATACTGACAGAAGCACTCAAGTTGGGTGCTGGACGGTTCCGTCACACCCTCTATCCCCTTCCCTCCAAAGCTGTCCATCTGCTGTACCCCAACCCCTCCATCCCCTTCCCTCCACAACTGTCCATCTACTGTATCTCGACTCCTCTATCCCCTTCCCTCCACGACTGTCCATCTACTATGCCCTTACCCCTCTATCCCCTTCCTTCCACAACTGTCTATCAACTGTACCCCAACTCCTCTGTCCCCTTCCCTCCACCACTGTCCAGCTACTGTACCCCGACTCCTCTATCCCCTTCCCCCCACAGCTGTCCATCTACCGTACCCCAACTCAGGGCCTGTGCTACCACTAGGCAAACTAGGCAGCCGCCTAGGGCGCACTGCTGCCTAGGGCGCCCAGCCATTGGTGTTCCTACTCTCTTCTCTCTGCAGCAAGCAACTAAGTCTCATTAGCAGGCAACTGCTGCTCCATTCGTACATAGTATCAGAGGTGCAGTGACGGTGGAGGACTGTGTCTGTGTCCCAACTCCCAAATGAATGGAAGCAAGCAAACATTCATTAATGGGCACTGGCTAATTTAGTGTTTGGTGAGCATTGATTCCAATCATGCGTGTTTGTACTTTCGACTTTTGTGTGACGGATTTGTGTACTGACGATACGAAAATCTGATCGTCAAACCGTTGTCCGCTGAAAATTTACTAGCCTGTCATCCAACATTTGTTGGCCGAAAGTTGGACAGCAATTGTCAAAAGGAGCATACTAACTGTAAGATTTTAGGACAACAGTCTGTCAACAGACAATCCCCTGCCAACAACCGTACCGCGTGTACGAGGCTTTAGAGGTGATTTATTCTTCCAAAGCAAACACACCTTTGCACACTGGCACGTATGCCAATGTTTCTCTTCAGTTTCTCTCCCTCATTTAGCTAATGTGACCCCAGTGATGATAAAGAGGGGCAAACAAGGATGCTGTGCAGGCTCCAAACATTCTTCTTATCAACCAATGACATCATTGGTTGTTAGGATGCTGGTGGCTGGAAGGTTGTATTAGTGAACAATGAAAACCTGTGGCTTTGTGTAACTAAAAGGCAAGTTTCATCCATCCGCTGGCTTGTATACAATTTTGGGGTAATATCTGGACATATTGCCAAGGCAACCCTGAAGAAAACTGAAGGCACCTAAGGGTGCCTGGGCATCCCGATTGAAAAAGACTGATCTACAGTACCATGACCTATCCTTCCCCTTTTCCTTGGGCTACTGTAGCCCAACCCCTTTGCCCACTGTAGCCCAACCCCTTTGCCCCCTTCCCTCCACAGCCATCTATCTACTGTACCCCAACCCCTCCGTCCCCCTCCCTGCACAGCCATCCATCTACTGTACCCTGACCCCCCCCAGTCATCCATCTACTGTACCTCAACCCCTCCGTCCCCCTCCCTGCACAGCCATCCATCTACTGTACCCCGACCCCCCCCCCCCCAGCGTCATCCGTTTATTGTACCCCGACCCCTCCATCCTCTTCCCTCCACAGCCGTCAATCTACTGTACCCCAACCCCTCCATCGCCCTCCCTCCACAGCCATCCATCTACTGTACCCCAACCCCTCCGTCCTCCTGCCTGCACGGCCATCCATCTACTGTACCCCGAACCCCCCCAGGGTCATCCATCTATTGTACCCCGACCCCTCCACAGCCGTCCATCTACTGTACCCCAACCCCTCCGTCCCCCTCCCTGCACAGCCATCCATCTACTGTACCCAGAACCCTCCCCCCCCTACAGTCCTCCACCTACTGTAGCCCAACCCCTCCACCCCCCCTCACTCCACAGCCATCCATCTACTGTATCCCAACCCCCTCGCCCCCCAGGGTCATCCATCTACTGTACCCCAACCCCTCCATCCCCTTCCCTCCACAACTGACCCTTTAAGGGCTCATGTATGAATGATGGGAGGTGTAGCTCCTTTACACAGGGTGAGGGAACATGCTGGGAGTTTTAGTCCCCCCAGCAGCTGCAAGAAGCAGAATCAATAGAAATCGATCATTAATCATCTTTGGCAATTAATTAGGTACATTTTCCTGATCGCCTTAAAGAACAGAAGTGTACAATCCATGCACACACGCTGATCATCTTCTATTACAGAAGGAACAAATCCTCTTTCTTTCTGAGCACTTGCACTGAATGGCGGTAAGCAATAACAATTACCCCCCGATGGATTTAAGCTTCCGAAAATGCCCGTCACAGGTGGTAATTTCTCCTGTTTAATATTCAGCAGAAAAAAAAATCCATTTTAATAACTAGAGGAGAGCAGAACAAAAAGGCAAAAAAAGTACGGAAAATGTTCCTGCGGCGTTCTGCTTCGCTTAGCAACCACAGCGAAGGCGGCACTTTACAGAACAGCGCGCTCCGCCGCGTCGGAAGATAAAGGATCCCCGCCACGCACTGAGTGAAAAGTCGAGGGCTGAGCGCGCCTCCCCGCCGCGACAAGTCTTCGCCGTCATCAGGAAAATCCTTGGGATTAGAATAATAATTTCAGCGCAGTGTCAAAACATCGTTCCAATTACCTGATTTCTGCGAGGACAAGAGCGCGAACAGCGAACGCTTTTACAGGGGCGGCAATTAGTCCAAATGGATTTCATAACAGAGAGAGCCCTGAAAGAGAAAACATCCCCCTACCCGTGCAGCCGCTAAAATCAGCAAATGTATATCTGCATTAAAGCAGAACTCCGGCAAAAATACACATATAAGAGCTGGGCCATAGATCAAAGGATTTACACAGCCAGCCTGCTGACCCAGCTTTGTTCTGCTACAGTTAAAGTGGTTGTAAACCTCAGACATGAAATATGAACAAAGCATATCCCTCTAGAGTGTGTACTTGTCTCTATCCAGAACACTAAGTGTTATTTCTGTCTGCTGCTTCCTTCCTATCAGCATGAGTCACGTCTGACCAGTTTTCCTGACACCAAGAGAAAAAAAGGTGATCGGGAGCTCCAGCACACAGCCTCTTATTGAGAGCCTCAACTGTGTATGCTGTGTGAAGGAGAGGGTGTGTCACTTCCCTCCAATCATCTCTCAGAGTTCTTCTCGCTGAGCTGTGCAGTGTGTAATTTCATCTATCTGCCCCTTCTTTTCTGAAAGCTCAGAGAAGCTTTATAAATTCTGGACTTTGAACGGATGTAGAGAAAAAAGGGCTGCAGATAAACAGGTACAACTTAAGTAGGAGGAATTGTTTCATCTCTGTGTATCACCTGAGGCCAGTCACTTCACTGGGTATATGTATGGGGGTTACAAACACTTTGATCACTTGCCAACCTTGCTCTAGGCGAATGACGGCTACACCTCGGCCGGCTTGTTCTGGGAAGCTGTATATGAGGGCGTGTTGTGATCAGTGTCCTGATTACCCTGTTTCCCCGAAAATAAGACCTAGGGTGATTGTCGGTGATGGTTGCAATATAAGCCCTACCCCCCAAATAAGCCCTAGTTAAAGTCCTTGTAGGTCTTATTTTCAGGGTAGGGCTCATTTGGGGGGTAGGGCTTATATTGCAGCCATCACTGGCAATCACGCTAGGTCTTATTTTCGGGAAAACAGGGTATCAGTGCAGTCCCAACAGTGCCCACCAGTGCTGCCAATCAGTGCCCATCAGTGCCTCCTCATCAGTGTCACCTATCAGTGCGCCTATCAGTGCCCATCAATGCCCACATCAGTGAAGAAGAAAAATTACCTGTTTGCAAAATTTTATACCAAAACTATGAAAAAGTTGTTTTTTTTCAAAATTTTTGGTCTTTATTTGTTTAGCAAAAAATTAAAAAAAAAACAAGGGGTGTTTATTGTTTAAATACCACCAAAAGAAAGCTCAATTTGTGTGAAGAAATGATAAAAATGTTGTTTGGGTACAGTGTAGACATGTGCGATTAGTTTTGTATGAATCTGAAATACGAATTTTTATGCATACGAATTCTGTACGAAATACGAAATTTCGTTTACAAATTTCGGATCCAAATTCATAACGAACATTCGTAATTGTTACGAAAAGTTAACGAACCTAAAAGTTAAAACCCCAGGAAGTCAGCACAGCACAGGGATGGTGGGAATCCCTCATAATGGACACAGCGGGTGTACAGACCCGGGAAATTAGCACAGGGATGGTGGAAACCCCTCATAATGGTTATAGCAGGTGTACAGACCTGGGAACTCAGCACAGGGATGGTGGGAACCCTATGGGAATTTCTATGCTTACAAATTTTATACGAAATACGAAATTTCGTTAACGAATTTCGGATCCAAATTCCGTTACAACAGAAACGTGACTGGTGTTTTGTTCACCAATCAGAGGAAGTCAGCACAGCACAGGGATGGTGGGAACCCCTCATAATGATAAATTCATCATAACGAACTTTCGTTATTTTGCGAAAAATCGTATTTCATACGAATCCAAAATATGAATTCATTTTCGTACGAAACGGAACGAAATAACACGAATTTATTGGCGGCGCACATGTCTAGTACAGTGTTGCATGACCGCGCAATTGTCATCAAAGTGTGACAGTGCTGAAAGCTGAAAATTGGCCTGGGCAGGAAGGGGGTAAAATTGGCTGGTAGGCGAGAGGTTAAGCAATACAGCTTGGTCAGATCTTCACCCACATGCAGTAACGTAGGGGGCAAGGTATCCCCTGAGATGTTCCTCCTCATGTTTTTACCAGTTGTTTGTTTAAAGCCCCATTTGTATCACTTTTTTTAGTGCATTTTTTGTCAAATTTGTTGTGCAGCAACATAGGCCTATGCACACCAAAGTAGCTCAAGTACCTGTTTTTGGCACTGAGCCAAGTACGAATTACATTTCGCATTTTCCTGTATTTTTTTTTTTTTTTGCGCATCAAAACACAGGACTGATACCCGCTTTAATAAGAAATAACGGCACCGCAAGTGCGTTGCATGTTTTTGGTTTTAACACAACCTTACTGCACTGATAGAAATGAAACTTCATACTCCTTAAAGGGGAGCTCCACCCAGAAATGGAACTTCCGCTTTTCCGGTTCCTCCCCCCTCCAGTGTCACATTTGGTACCTTTCAGGGGGGAGGGGGGAGCAGATACCTGTCTAATACAGGTATTTTGCTCCCACTCATGGGCATAGATACCCGAGCCACCTGCGGATATCTACGCCACCTCCCGCCTCCCCGCTGTATTCTGGGAGACACACGGGTCCCAGGAGTCAGCAGGGACCAGTGGCATAGCGCAGAAGAGTCGCGCATGCGCAGTAGGGAACCAGGAAGTGAAGCCACAAGGCTTCACTTCCTGATTCCCTTATTGAGGATGGCGGCGGTAGCACCCGACAGCCGAGGGAGAGATCGGCTTCGGGTGCCGACATCGCGGGTGCCCTGGACAGGTAGGTGTCTATATTTTAAAAGTCAGCAGCTGCAGTATTTGTTTCTCGTTTTCGTTGTAATGGAATTTGGATCCGAAATTTGTAAACGAAATTTTGTACAAAATTCGGAAGCATAGCAATTCGTATTTTGGATCATCCCGAATGTACGAATTTACAGAAATTCGTATGAATTTTCGATTCGTACAAAACTAAATCGCAGATGTCTAGTGGTTAACTGAAGAACTGAATAAAAGCAGATCAGTGTGAAAGAAGCCTACTTACAGTATCTATATTCTCTCCCATAATACTTGTCTGTATACTAAATAGTGGAGCAATCTCTCCACCTTCAACTATTGGACAATAAAGGAGCAGCAACAAATGGATAAGGTCATTGTGCTGCCCTCTCCTCCTATCAGAGTGTTCATTGGCAGCATTCCTAATTGGTTGTCCCTACCTCTTCCCATTTCCAGAGCGCCCCCCCCCCCCCCTCCAAGACCCCACCCCCTCCAGACGCTGGTAGCATTTAAACACCTTTAAAGCATAAAACTTTGTTCAGTTTTGGATAGAGTGGAGAGGGATTAGAACCTCTGTCAGGTTCTCATTGCCGTCTGTGCCCACATTAGAGAGATTCACTCTCTTGGTTAGCCCTGGTTGTCACCAAGAGGGAAGAAAAATAGAGGGCAAATTTTCCAATGAGGGCACTAGTTTTGGGGACAAGCAGGGTTTCCTCTACTTTAGAGGGATTTCCTCTCACTCCCTGTTTTGGTTATGGTGAAGGAAGTGAAGGGAAATCTCCCTAATGGGACACAGAAAGGGGTTATACTCTATCTAAAATTAAATAAAAAAAGTTTTGGCTTCAGTGCTACTGGGGCTGGGAGGAGACAGTCAATTATAAGTACTACATTTACATACATTGCCAATGAACACACCGAGGGAAGGTGAGAACACGCCAAGGGAAGTAGAGAGCGCAGCGAGGGAAGGAGAGAACGCAGCGAGGAAAGGAGAGAACGCAGCGAGGAAAGGAGAGAACGCAGCGAGGAAAGGAGAGAACGCAGCGAGGAAAGGAGAGAACGCAGCGAGGAAAGGAGAGAACGCAGCGAGGAAAGGAGAGAACGCAGCGAGGAAAGGAGAGAACGCAGCGAGGAAAGGAGAGAACACGCCAAGGGAAGGAGAGAGCGCAGCAAGGGAAGGAGAGCGCGCAGCGAGGGAAGGAGAGCGCGCAGCGAGGGAAGGAGAGCGCGCAGCGAGGGAAGGAGAGCGCGCAGCGAGGGAAGGAGAGAGCGCAGCGAGGGAAGGAGAGAGCGCAGCGAGGGAAGGAGAGAGCGCAGCGAGGGAAGGAGAGAGCGCAGCGAGGGAAGGAGAGCGCGCAGCGAGGGAAGGAGAGCGCGCAGCGAGGGAAGAAGAGAGCGCAGCGAGGGAAGGAGAGAGCGCAGCGAGGGAAGGAGAGAGCGCAGCGAGGGAAGGAGAGAGCGCAGCGAGGGAAGGAGAGAACGCAGCGAGGGAAGGAGAGAGCGCAGCGAGGGAAGGAGAGAGCGCAGCGAGGGAAGGAGAGAACGCAGCGAGGGAAGGAGAGAACGCAGCGAGGGAAGGAGAGAACGCAGCGAGGGAAGGAGAGAACGCAGCGAGGGAAGAAGAGAGCGCAGCGAGGGAAGGAGAGAGCGCAGCGAGGGAAGGAGAGAGCGCAGCGAGGGAAGGAGAGAGCGCAGCGAGGGAAGGAGAGAGCGCAGCGAGGGAAGGAGAGAACGCAGCGAGGGAAGGAGAGGGCAGCAAGATGACCTGATCTGTTCGTTGCTGCTTCTTAATTCTCCCTGGCTGTCACCAGAACTAGTGTCCCCAATGGAAGATTTTCACTCTATTCCTGTTCTGGTGACAACTCAAAATTTGTGATTTTCTTTTACTTTCAATGATAATGGCAAACAGGACAAATAGAGAGAGTGAATCTCCCTAACGGGGGCACAGACAGTACCAAAAACCCGACAGGGGTTCTAATCCCTCTCCACTCTATCCAAAACTAAAAAAAAAAAGTTTTACCTTTAATTAAAAAGGGATTATTTAGTGTTCTATAGCTGCCGATAGGTCTGCTTTAAATTGATTTTACAAACCAAAGAAGCATGGCGGCGCAAGGTGGTAGAAGGTGTGCCGTTTTCATAGAGTCTGCAGATTTTTCTGGTCTGGGTTGTCTGCCATCTATTTATTTTTCAGGCTTGTGGCACTTTGATATCAAAAATCTTTTCCGACACCCCTTTGATGTCGTGCGTTTTGGCCTCTACAGAAGCTCCTCCTCCAAAGCAAGGGGTCGGCGGGAAGACGGTGATCTTATTCCCTTATTGTGTAACTTTGTGCTTCACATGAAGAAAATATAGAAAACAGGATATACTGTAGATTATGCTCCTAAAAAATTCAAAAATGTCCACTGAGCGCCCCCCACAGGTCCACCTGAAATATTCCCCGACTGGTTCCGATGAGGGTGTTGGTTGGCTGTGACAACTGTCCATGAACGTCTGATGAATTGTTCTAAGGAGATGATGGCATGCATTGTTTATTGATTTGCAGTCATGTGATTCGCTGACTTCTTGTGTAGTTACTAAATCGACCACAAAGCATACGCTGTATCACCTGGCCTCTTTAGATCATGTAAAGTCCTGTAACAGACACGACTCCCTATAAATTGCAGGAACATCAAAGCTCTGCTGGGGCTGCTAAACACTTCACAGTGGATTTCAAAGGAATCTGTCAGGAAGTTAAAGACCTGGGTGAGAAGGTTGTGATAGAAGCTGCATACTAATTCCAGGGCAGTTAAACTTAACCAAGTCAACAAACACAGCAGGCGGGGGATGGGCTGCTTCAAAATGGAGGTAAGGCTCGGTTCACATCTGCGCAGTGTGTTTCCGTTCAACGCTATGCAATGTGTGGTTGACGAAAACATATCAAAGATGCAGATTTTCTTTAACGCACTGCACCTAAAAAGTCCCCAAAACGCCTAGATGGGAACACTGGGGACCCTTTATAACCAGGAAAGTGAAGAAATCTCATCAGCACACCAAGGATTCCTTGAAAGGGTCCAAAGTTTTATTTTGCTGGTCACATAATAAAACATACAGCAACGTTTCATGGGGAATCTTGTGTTTGTACTTTATAACCATGAGTGGCAGGGCTGCTGTTAGAAACTACAGGGCCCCATACAGCCAACCTGACAGGGCCCCCACCAAATAAACACAGCTTACTATGCTTCAGTTATGAATGAACACAATGAATGATCAGTACTGATATCTCATTGTGTTCATTCAGGAAAGGAAGAAGCTGGTAAATGTGACTTACACAATATTGTCAGAAGTATTGGGGTGGCTGCCTTTACATGCACATGAACGTTAATGGCATTCCAGTCTTAGTCTGTAGGGTTCAATATTGAGTTGGCCCACCCTTTGCAGCTATAACAGCTTCAACTCTTCTGAGAAGACTGTCCACAAGGTTTAGGAGTGTGTCTATGGGAATGTTTGACCATTCTTCCAGAAGTGCATTTGTGAGGTCAGGCACTTATGCTGAACGAGAAGGCCTGGCTCCCAGTGTCCGTTTTAACTCATCCCAAAGGTTTTCTGTCAGGTTGAGGTCAGGACTCTGTGCAGGCCAGTCAAGTTCCTCCACCCCAAACTCACTCATCCATGTCTTTATGGACCTTGCTTTGTACACTGGTGCTCAGTCATGTTGGAACAGGAAGGGGCCATCCACAAACTGTTCCTACAAAGTTGGGAACATGAAATTGTCCAAAATGTCTTGGTAGGCTGACACCTTAAGAGTTCCCTTCACTGGAACTAAGGGGCCAAGCCCAACCCCTGAAAAACAAACCCACACCATTATCCCCCCTCCACCGAATGATTTGGACCAGTGCACAAAGCAAGGTCCATAAAGACATGGATGAGCGAGTTTGGGGAGGAGGAACTTGACTGGACTGCACATCAACCCGATACGGACTAAGACTGGGATGACTTTAAAGTTCATATGCGTGTAAAGGCCGGTGTCCCAATACTTTGACAATATAGTGTATTTACCAGACCCTTTGCTCACTCTCCATCCTGAAGGATCCTTTTGTGTGCTTGCAGCTGCCAGTGGGAAGGAGAGGAGGAAAGCCGGAAGCACTGCAGGGGGTGGGGGGAACACAGGGGGGCAATGTATGGTGCACAGGGAGGGTGATTATTGGAACCAACCTTCTATATGGCTTTCTCTGCAGAAGCTGAAAGCTGGCAGGAGGGAGAGGAGAAGTCAGCTTTCAGCTGCTGCAAAGAGAGCCATGCGGGGGATCGGTTCCAGTATTTGCCCCCCCCTGCACATCCAATCACCCTCCCTGTGCATATCCGATTCACCCAGCTGGGCCCCATACAGGAGGACCAATGGTACCCCCTTATCCACGGCCTTGATGAGTGGTGAACAGGTGTGATCTCGACATGGCGCGGCACAAATTGCGCCACCTCCTCCTCCGTCTGCACTGCATCGGATTGTTCCTGTGAAGCTGCGTCCGCCCAGCCAATTTCTTAATGAACAATCTGACACGAAGACTCTAATTAAAGGATGAACATTTTCTGCCGAAGATCACAGCCACCGTCTGGCGCTTCATCTGGAGCTGCCGGATCTTAAAGGAAAAACCGCACTGAGGAAAGTATGCAGGTTGCCGTTGTTGAGCTCTGTTTGAACATGCCAGCGGCTGAGTTTCAATATGCAGAATCACTGACTTAGTACAAGCATGCAGCCAGTTAAATCAGACTTCACTGGGTATATGTAAGGGGTTACAACCACTTGAAGTGACAATCCTCAGGTGATACAGAGATTAAACAAATCCTCCTATGTAAGTTGTACCTGTTATCTGCAGTCTTCTCTACAAACAGGAGGCAGATAGCTGAAGTTACACTCTGCAGAGCTCAGTGAGGAGAGCTGATTGGAGGGAAGGGAGACAGACACACAGCACACAGGAACAGAGCTGAGGCTCCTCCCATGTCACCTTTTTTCTCTTGGTGTCAGGAAAACTTGTCATAAGTGATTCATTCTGATAGCAGATGAACTAGGCAGCAGCCAGAAATGACACTTAGTGTTCTGGATTGAGACACTTACACACTATAGAGGGATATGTTTTGTTCATATTTCATGTCTGAGGTTTACAACCACTTTAAGGCTTTGTTTCATACCATTTAGGAACATAGCATTTTCAGAAAGAGATGTCAGCAGTGGTGGCATACAACAGATCGCCCATGACAGGTTACATTTACCTATCCATCTGGACTGGCTGTGATTAATGGGCAAAAGTTGAGTTGAATCTTAATATAGCGCGGTCTTACCCCGAAGGGTCCCGACGCGCATAGCAAAGATCCTGGAAAGAGAGGGCCCAGGGACCAGAAGCAGCACAGAGCGGCAGAAGGGTAGAAGAGAGAGAGAGATTATGCAGGAAACGCCTGCGTGAAAAGCCAAGTCAAACCAAAAGGAAGGGGCAAGGAGCCAGACACGCAGACTCCCAGCTGGGGATCACTGCCATCCTTCTCTCCACAGCGTCTGCAGCCTCCCATACTCTCCATAGGGCACAGCAGCCTCCCCTTCTCTCTATACATCTCAGCAACTTCCTACTGCCCCCCTTTCTATCCATAAAACATAAAGCCCTTCAACAGCCTCCCCCCCATTCCCTCCATAGTGCACGGCGTCCTCTTGTAGCCTCCCCTTCCATAGAATTCAATGTCCTTCCACAGCCTGCCCTTCATCATAAAGCACAAAGTCCTCCTTCTCACCATAAAGCACAAAAGCCTCTGACAGTTTACCCTTCTGTCCACAGAGGGCAGAATTGTCCCACAGCCTCCACTCTTGTCTCCAAAGAACAAGGTGTCCTCCCACAGCCTTCATTTCTTTCCATAAAGTACTAAGTCCTGGCACAGCCTCATCTTTTCTCCATAAAGCATTGTCATCCTGCAATCTCCCCCTTTTTGCCATAAAGCATAGCGGCCTCCCGCAGCCTCCCCCTTTTCACCATAAAGCACAGAGGCCTCCCACAGCCTCCCTTTTTCACCATAAAGCACAGAGGCCTTCCTCTTCTTGCCATAAAGTCCATCCCCTTCTCCTCATCATACATTGTATCCTCTTGCAGCCTCCCCTTCTCTCCATGGAGCAAGAAGTTTCCACAAGCAGTGGAAAAAGCCACTGACTGAGTCAAAGCATTGGAAACCATCTGGCATACCAAAAGGTACTGAAGGACCAATACTCGAGTCTGAACCACAAGGGGAAAAAACACTAGCAAGACAGGGAAACTGCCACTATGGAGGGGAAGTCAACTCTGCGCACCAGACCAGGAGAGAGAAACCACCACCAAAAGGGAAAAAGCACTACCGCCAAAACCTTCAGCACAAGAAGTGGAACTGGCCACCAATTCTCCAAAACAGGTGAAACAACCAGTAATCTAAAATTGGAAAACTAGAACCACAACGAGCTGGTCAACAGAAATGATGCTACTACCACAGGGATAAGCCCCAGAATGACAGAACCCCACAGGGAACATGGACAACCAAACCAAACAGGTTCAAGATAAGGCCAGCCAGTCTATAAGAGAAGGCCCAAGCCTCATAATCCTAACCCTAACAGGTCAGGGATTGGATGTTCCACGATGAGAATGGAGGTTGCAGAGCAGACAGACAAACAACCTCCCAGGCCGATGTCAATAAACATGAGAGCCCTCAAAGCATGATATTCTACTAAATAGCCAACTAGCCCTTAGAGCGGATAGGGAAGAAAAAAAAAAAAACCCCTCAAGGATAACCCCCCTTGAAGTCAGACTGACTAGAAGAAGTAGAAGGGTCACAAGACACAAGGGCAAGCAGAAAGAAAAAAACATGCCTCAACCCAGACTGGTGCACAAAACACCAGTAAAAAGGTCAGGATGAGCAGGGACCCATGGGCCTAAGCACCAGTGGTGTCTCTGGGCTGACAGAAGAGATCTGCCAACCTGCCTATCTCCAGGTACTAAGAAGCATTTAACCAGCACTGATCCAACAAAGCATCCCCAGCCAAGGAGCGGAGGGATGGAGATTTTTGCCCCATTGCTAAGAATGTCTACTTGATTAGGAACAAGGAAGGAGTTTGTAGAACTTCCTCAATAGACTGCACATCTATATCTGAAGGAGGAGCCAACGTGCAGTAATCAGATCCCACAAAGGCCTCTGGCTAAGCTCTATCCCCACCAGGGAAAACTGGCAGCAGGACTCCAACATAATCTCAATAAGAGCGAACACCTCCTGCTCATAAGTGTGATAGCCTGGTAGAAGATAACTTCACGTCACTGGGATATTCGTTTGTACAAGCCTTGCTGCCTTCTAGGACCTACATCCTGAAGCCACTACAAAAATCAAACCAAAAGAGGGTGCACCAGCCTAGTGCATTATCCCCCCATATTTTATTACATTTAAAATCTGCATAAATTATACTCACAGGCGTGAATTAAAATCACTCATCGAGCTACACATCTGTAGCCCTGTGATCCTTAAAGAAATACTCCATCTTTCCACATGTCCCTCACTAAGCTGTGAGGCTGCTAGATGTGCGGTATAAACTGTATGTATGTAGCTGCAGCCACATGCAGCATACCGCACTAAGTTCCGGGTGTGAGCCGAGACCTTCCTGTCTCATACCCGGAACACAGAAGAGTCTACTGCAGCGGCGTTCAGCCGCTCAGAGCAAGCAATGTATTCTAGCAATGAATACAAAGCTTCAGCTTCCTCTGATTGGCTGAGTCAAAGGTTGTGACATCATCAGTCGCCTCACTGACTTAGCCAGAGGAATCTTTGTATTCATTGATAAAATACATTGCTTGCTTTGAGCGGCTGAGCGCCACTGCGGTAGACTCTTCTGTTTTCCGAGTATGAGACAGGAAGGTCTCGGCTAGCATCTGGAACACAGTGCAATGTTGCCACAGCTATGAAAAGTGTGTGGAAAGATGGAGTTTTTCTTCGGCACACTCCAAAGACCTGGGAGACCTCACCGGGGGCCTAAACAGCTAATGCGTTTCCAAGGCTACTCCATCAGGCTCTGATGAAGAAGAGTAGCCTTCGAAATGTGTTAGCCGTTTTGGACCCCGGTGAGGTCCACCAGGTCTTTTGAGTGTGCAGAGTTAAGGATCACAGGACTACAGATTTTAAATGTAATAAATATTGTAGGATAATGCTCTAGGCTGGTGCGCCCTTTTCTGTTCGTTTTTTGTAGCCCCAACATAATCTGCCTGCTGACAATCCAGGGAAGCACAAGGTCATCCAGTGATGGAACCATCCTGCCAAGCAGGAAATGAGGAGCTCTAAGAAGCCAAATCCTCCTTTCTCCTAGCAGAGACCACCATCTGAAGAGAACCAGGTGGCCTGACCTCCAAAGAAGCCATCATTGTCAAACGTAGTACATTTGGCACCATCCCACATAGGACTAGGCCACTTGACTTGTCACAGGGAAACTTCCAGACTTTCCAGAGGAGAAGGCCTAGCAACATGAGAGTGATGCCCAGCTGAGCCCTGGTGGAGGTATCAAGTCACAGAAAGATTGCCCCAATAAGACTGGAACCGTCTGTTCTTGGGGAACCAGATTGAAGCACCAGGCGTGGGATCACTCCCATAAGAGAAGACCCTTCAAGGGGAAGAGACAGGTCCATTCAGCCCAAGAGGATGAGAAGTAATGCCAGGAACTACTTGGTTGAGAGGGATCATCTGGATTTTTTGCCCCAACCTCTTTTAGGCAGCAGCATAACATAGCTATTTCTGAATTCCTGTGTCCCTTAATGGTCAAAAAAGGAAATTGTTAACTAATGAATGAAACCCCCATCTCTAGCTCCAGTTTCTGCATAAAAGAGATTATCTGTTGCCCAACATATATCAGAGTTCCATCTGGAGAAAAACACATTTGAAAATCTATAAACCTTGTAAACCCCCCAAAATATAGGACTCAGACTAGGAGTGGGATGGGCACCTGTGTGAGCCAACCAGACTGATTGCAGCATTACCAGTCCAAAGTCCGAAAGTTGTCCAATTCAACAAGAATCAGACCACTTTGCTATGTGTGTACTCTTCTCTGTTCAACAGAAGTCGTTCTAACGACCGGCTTCTGTTGAATGGTCCCACTGAGAAAACCATCATTTGATCAGAGCCCACAGCCAATCGCTGCAAGCATTGATCTGTGTATTCTGGAAGGGGGGAATACAATAGCTCAGTGGGGGAGATCTTTCCATCAACACCGTTTGTGCTGCTGCAGTGATCTTTCAGGTTTTGTTTCGTTCAACCCGCTGGAGTTAAATGAAAAAAAAAAAAAAAAAAAAATGTATACACAGCTTAACACTGTGAACCTTGTTTCCACAAAGGTTGTGAAGTGTGATGGCCCTTTAATATCCAATCAGCAGGCCCGGAGGTGACACCACCTTACTCCTAATCTGTGACAGGGATAGCGGTGTCACCTTTTAGGCCAGAATGCAGCAGATGTATGTGAATCGCAAAAATCGATCAACAAGTCCTTCAGCAGGTACAACACATTTTGAAGTACATGCAAACCCAATCAGTAGAATCTTTTAATTGTAACATGTTAATGTCCCTTCAAAATGAATTTTCAATTTTTTTGGATCTGCAGCTTTCATTAATGTAATCCTTGGTGATCCTGCCACAAAAGTCCTTGTTCAGGCACTTCCTGTTATAGGGTGACAATGCTCTGTCCCGGTCTTGCAATTCTGCTCTTGTGTTGTCACCCTCTCAGAAAGGCTTCTGATAGGGACTACAAGTGGTTGTTTCAGCACACATTACATAGGAATGCTTTACAGTCATCACCATCAGGAAACACACCCCAAGAAATGCCATGCAGCCCTTGCAGTAGTGCAAGTAGACATGAAGTGGCTGCAGGAGATCAGCAATATTAAAAGGATAAAAACATTTTTTTGGCAAAAGCTGCGTGAATCTTGTGGGAAAACATTTACAAAACATTTGTTGGACGAATGTCAAAAACATCTGGGCAATTTTAACAATATCGCCATATTTATTAATGCTTGTTATGGCCAGCGCCATCTAGTGTCCAAAATGTAGTATAGTTTTCTGAAATACCTTAACCACGTCCCATCTGGGCAAATTCTGACACTTCACTCCTACAAGTAAAAATCTACTTTTTTTATGCTAAAAATATACAGGGCCTTGAAAAAGTATTCACACCCCTTGAAATTTTCCACATTTTGTCATGTTACAACCAAAAATGTAAATGTATTTTATGTGATAGACCAACACAAAGTGGCACATAATTGTGAAGTGGAAGGAAAATGATAAATGGTTTTCAAATTTTTTTTACAAATAAATATGTGAAAAGTGTGGTGTACATTTGTATTCAGCCCCCCTGAGTCAATACTTTGTAGAACCTCCTTTCACTGCAATTACAGCTGCAAGTCTTTTTGGGGATGTCTCTACCAGCTTTGCACATCTAGAGAGGGACATTTTTGCCCATTCTTCTTTGCAAAATAGCTCAGATTGGATGGACAGCGTCTGTGAACAGCAATTTAAGTCTTGCCGCAGATTCTCAATTGGATTTAGGTCTGGACTTTGACTGGGCCATTCTAACACATGAATATGCTTTGATCTAAACCATTCCATTGTAGCTCTGGCTGTATGTTTCGGGTCGTTGTCCTGCTGGAAGGTGAACCTCCGCCCCAGTCTCAAGTCTTTTGCAGACTAAAACAGGTTTTCTTCTAATGGCACGTACACACGATCGGATTTGCCAACAACAAAATCCATGTTTTTTTCCGATGGATGTTGGCTCAAACTTGTCTTGCATACACACGGTCACACAAATCTTGTCGGAAATTCCGAACATCAAGAACGCGGTGACGTACAACACGTACGAAGAGCCGAGAAAAATTAAGTTCAATAGCCAGTGCGGCTCTTCTGCTTGGTTCCGAGCATGTGTGGAACTTTGTGCATTGGAATTTACGACAACGGATTTTGTTGGAGCCTACACACGGTCGGAATTTCCGACAAGCTCCCATCGAACATTTCCCGTCGTGTGTACGCGGCATAAGATTGCCCTGTATTTGGCTGCATCCAACAGCTTCCCTGTTACTGCTGAAGTAAAGCACCCCCACAACATGATGCTGCCACCACCATGTTTCACGGTGGGGATGGTGTGTTCAGGGTGATGTGCAGTGTTAGTTTTCCGCCACACATAGCGTTTTGCTTTTAGGCCAAAAAGTTCCACTTTGGTCTCATCTGACCAGAGCACCTTCTTCCACATGTTTTCTGTCCCCCACATGGCTTCTCGAAAACTGCAAACAGGACTTCTTATGGCTTTCTTTCAACAATGTCTTTCTTCTTGTCACTCTTCCATAAAGGCCAGATTTGTGGAGAACACGACTAATAGTTGTCCTGTGGACAGATTCTCCCACCTGAGCTGTGGATCTCTGCAGCTCCTCCAGAGTTACCATGGGCTTTTTGGCTGCTTCTCTGATTAATGCTCTCCTTGTCAGTTTAGGTGGGCGGCCATGTCTTGGTGGTAGGTTTGCAGTTGTGCCATACTCTTTCCATTTTTGGATGATGGATTGAACAGAGCTCTGAGATCTTCAAAGCTTGGGATATTTTTTAATTTTTTTTTTTATAACCTAACCCTGCTTTAAACTTCTCCACAACTTTATCCCTGACCTGTCTGGTGTGTTCCTTGGCCTTCATGATGCGGTTTGTTCACTAAGGTTCTCTAACAAACCTCTGAGGGCTTCACAGAACAGCTGTATTCATACTGAAATTAAATTATACACAGGTGGACTCCATTTAAGTAATTAGGTGACTGTTGAAGGCAATTGGTTCCACTAGATTTTAGTTGGAAGCATCAGAGTAAAGGGGGCTGAATACAAATGCACGCCACACTTTTCAGATAATTATTTGTAAAAAATATTGAAAACCATTTTATCATTTTCCAATTCACAATCCCAATAAAATACATTTACGTTTTTGATTGTAACATATCAAAACGTGGAAAATTTCAAGCGGTATGAATACTTTTTTAGGGCACTTTATATATTTTTTTAGTGGAGGCCCTATAGAATAAACTGATGGGCGTTGCAATTTGTTATGTCACATGGTATTTTCGGTATTTTATTGCACACAAACACAATATAATACCTATTTTTTTGTAAAATATAAAAGACGATGTTGCGCAGAGTAAAGCCACGATTCCCTCTCCAGCTAATCAAATCACAGAGGGAATCGCCGGCTGAACTTTTTCATACCGGGATGATGCCTGCAGGTGCAGGCATTATACCGGTATAACCACTGCAAAACCAAAGAAGGCCTATGGGCAGCAAGTGGTTAAAGTGGTTGTAAATCCTCCATATACCCAGTGAAGTGACTGGTCTCAGGTGATTCACAGAAATGAAACAAATCCTCCTACATAAATTTGTACCCGTTTACCTGCAGTCTTCTCTTCATCCGTTCAGTGCTGAATTTACAAAGCTTGTCTGAGAGTAGGGCTGCAACTAACGATTATTTTCATAATCGATTAGTTGGCCGATTATTGTTTCGATTAATCGGTTAATAACCTTAAAAAAAAAAAAAAAAAAAAAAAAAAAAAGTATGGCGTATAATTTAGTTAATATGTAAAGTTTTAAAAAAAAAAGGCAATTTATTCTTAAATATCTCTATGCAAATATAAATAACCAACTATATGGTTAGGGAGCAAAATATCTAATACACTCTGAGAAGAACAGACAGAAGAGATATACTGTATATACTATTAGAGGAGAGATATACTGTACATATTATTAAAGGGTGAATCTGATAAATATTATCAGACTCAGATCAAATGTCTTCCTTCAAAAAAAAAAAAAAAAAAAAAAATTCATTTTAAGAACGTTCGTTCGATTTTCTAATTGTTAGTGGGGTCAAGTCGACGTTCATTTTCAACCACAGTGACGGGAAAATTTGGAAATAGAAAACTTCTTGGTCAAAGGAATTTTCAGACCATGTATGTGGTTTTCGTTCAGAAATTACATTCGTTTTAAAAACAGACTGTTAAAAACAAGTGAAAATTTCAAACAACATTCTTTCATTCAGCGAATGTACAAAGATTTTTTATCTGAATATTCTCGTCTGAAAATTGATCCGTGTGGCCAGAATAAGGCTCGCTACACACCTATGCAGTTTGCTTTTGATCTGTTTCTGTAGTGCTTTTTGCTGTGCGTTTTGATTTTTGCGCACGTAATTTTGCGGCAATTTGCGTTTTTGCATTTTTTTTGGCCAATTTGTTGTTGGGCAGATAAAAAAAAAAAAAAAAAAAAAAAAAAACACAAATTGCTGCAAAAACGCATTAAATGCTTTTCTGCAGCTTCTCCATTGAAGTATATTGAACCAAAAAAGCACCGTTTTTGCATTAAAAAAAAAAAGGCCCTGACCCTTTCCAAATACACAGCGGCTGAAAAAAGCATAGGTGTGAACGTGTCCAACGGGAAACCATGTTAATGAACTGCAGTGCGCTTCTGCAAAAAAGCACCAAAAAACACATAGATGTGAACCAGGTCTAAGACGTTTAGTAACATAATGGGGTTAAAAAAAAAAAAAAGCAGATAATCACTACTGTGAGGCCCCTTTCACACGAGGTTTCCACGGAGCCCGCATGGTCCGCCGGCTCAGCGGGAGATCTCTCTGTTGATCTCCGCTGAGCCGGCGGATGACAGGTCCCTCGCTGCTCACTGAGCGGGGAGGGGCTTGTCAGGCGCCGCTGCCGCCGATGGTGGGATCGGATGGTGGGATCTCACGCGATCCGATTGCGACGGACCTGGACATAAGGCCATCCGTCTGCTTTTAGCAGATCGGACTGGGTCGGATGTCAGCGGACATGTCTCCGCTGACATCCGTTGCTCCATAGGAGAACATGGAGCGCCCGTTCAGGTCCGCCTGTCAGTTTTGACGGCCGATCATGTGAAAGGGGCCTAAGGGGTTCATTTTTTTTTTACTGTAGAACTGTGAAAGTAACATCTACAGTAGCGATTATTTGCTCTTTTTGTACTGTAAAGGGCTCGTTTTAGTTTTTTTTAACCCCATTATGTTACTGGCCGATTAACCGATTATGAAAATAGTAAATCGATTTCATAATCGATTAGTTGTTTCAGCCCTATCTGAGAGTTCAGAAAAAAGTGGGTGGAGAGCTGAAGTTACACTCCACAGAGATTAGCGAGGAGAGGTCTGATTGGAGGGAAAAGACACCCCCCCTCCACAGAGCACACAGGAACAGAGCTGAGGCCTTCAATCAGCTGGAGGTCCCTCCCCATCACCATTTTTCTCTTGGTGTCAGGAAAACTTGTCAGAAGTGATCCATGCGGATAGAAGGAAGCAGCAGACAAAAATGACACTTAGTGCTCTTAATTGAGACAAGTACACAGTATAGAGGGATATGCTTTGTTCATATTTTATGTCGGAGGTTTACAACCACTTTGATGAAAATATTATACTACATTCTGACCACTAGGTGGAGCTGATATTACGGGCAATAATCTTAGAAAAAAGTAAATAAATATGGTGACATTTCTTTTAACTTGAACAAATGCTTCTGACATTCGTGCAACAAATGTCTTTAAAATAGACCCCAAAGTTTCTGCATTTCCCCTTCCCACCTAAAACACACAGGGCAACATCAACTACAAAAAGGTCTTTATTGTAAAAAGTAGATTATAACAACTAAAGTTTAAATGACTCCTTTGTCTCTTTTTTAACATTAAATAACTTAAGGTGACAGCAGTATTGCTTCTTCGGATAAATAAATCTAAAATTTCCCCAAGTTTTCTTTTTTTTATGTCTGAAAACAAATAACTGAGAGAATCAGAACACAGATAATAAAAAATAAAACACACAATTGTTCTAAGGTACTAAATAACCGAAGCACAATTCAGAGTCCTGCCAGAATTTATACAAAAATAGTTCAACTAAATCCAATTTTTATATTTATTCCGCCTTTGTTAAAAACTACGATCATGATATACAAAGCCGGACGGTCCGATGTTCACAATATACAAAGCGGGCGCCGCGACGACATCTCTCCTACAAAGTTGGTCCAAGTTCTCGGATAGAAGAAAAAGAAAAAACAAAACAAAAACTATATTCTTTCAAAGAAAATTAAAAATATATTTCATAAAAAGGAAAAAACTTAATTTAAGTCAATGCGTATACTAACGTTACAATATTAGTTACAATGTGAAATAGTTTGGGGGTGCCGCCTGCGGGGCGCTCAATACTGGAGACACAGGAACTTAAGATCGCTGTGAAGTTTCCTCTATGAGAAATGTAATACGTGAAATGGTCCTTCGGGGCTGGGGCTGACCTTGTGCTGGTATTCAGGGGCTGACCTTGTGCTGGTATTCGGGGGCTGACCTTGTGCTGGTATTCGGGGGCTGACCTTGTGCTGGTATTCGGGGGCTGACCTTGTGCTGGTATTCGGGGGCTGACCTTGTGCTGGTATTCGGGGGCTGACCTTGTGCTGGTATTCGGGGGCTGACCTTGTGCTGGTATTCGGGGGCTAGGGCTGACCTCATGATGACATTTAGAGGCCAGGAATGACCATGTGCTAGATTTGGAGGCCAGAGCTGACCTTGTGATGGTATTCAGGGGCCGGAGTGGACCTTGTGCTAGTGTTCGGCTGCTGGGCAGTCATTAGGTAGTATTCGGGGGCTGACCTGACCTTGTGCCTGAATTCGGGAGAAGACCTTGTGATGGTGTTCAGGGGCTGGGCAGACCTCAAGCAGTATTCAGGGGCCAGAAATCTCCTTGTGCTGGGACTTGGTTCCTGGACTGACCTCATGCAGAGATCTGAGGGCTAAAGCCCACCTCATACTGGGATTCGGGGGCCAGGGCTGACCTCATGGTGACAGAGGTCCAGGCTGACCTTGTGCCGCTATTCGAGGCCTGGAAATCTTGTGCTGGGATTTGGTCCCTGGACTGACCTCATGCTGGGATTCGGGGTCCAGGGCTGACCTCACGATGACAGAGGTCTACACTGACCTTGTGTCTGAATTCGGAGGCTGACCTTGTGCTGGGATTTGGTTCCTGGACTGACCTCATGCTGGGATTTAAGGGCCAAAGCTCACCTCATGCTGGGATTCAGGGCTGTGGACTAACCTAGTGTGGAGATTCGTGGCGCTAATACAGTAAACAACGGTTAAGAGCACGGCTCATATATCTGGATATTTGCCACCCAGGCTTAGCCTATGAACCAATGAGTGCTCACATGGCATCAGATGTGATTGATGAAGGGGAACTCCATCCAGAGAAGATACAGCAAGTTCTTTCTGCCCTGGGTGTCATGAAATTAGGGGAAAGCCAGCAATAGGGTCAGACAGCTTTTCTAACCCTTTACTGCTCCATCCAAGGCAACAAAAAAACATTTCTTTTTTTACTGCTACCTGGGGCTTAGTTACAGAAATTTCCCCTTACTTCCTGTTCCAGTGACAACTGTTTTAGCAGTTAATCCCTACTAAAGAAAAAAAAAAAAAAATTGTTGGGATTTCAACAAGCTCGGTACAGATGCAGAATTTGTCGGGTTTTCAGATAACAAAAGATGTCACTTTATAAAGCCGTTCTCTGTAATTCCTCTGCCCATTTCCTACCAGGTGACAGCAACGCTGTCAATTCGGTTTTCAGGGCTGATTCACACCACAAGGACGCACTCCAAATCCGCTCCAGACTGCATTTCTACATGCATGTTCCGGTGCATTTCCGAAAGCAGTCCAGAGGCTTTTTTTTTTTTCCTGGTGCATTTTTGATGCAGTCCAGTGCGTTTTTCTGCGTTCCAGTACAGAAAAAATGCAGCATGTTCTACTTTTTTTCCTGGAACTGACTGCACCGCTGTGAACTATACCATTGGAAACCATATAACCCATTTTCCATGCATTTATGATGCAGGAAAAAAAAAAAATGCACTGGCCTGCATGTGGTGTGAACTGATCCTCAGAAATAATTTTTCACCGGTTTATAAAAGACAATCGGATCCCGGATCCCTATCCTGCAACACCCACTGCTGAAAACTCCCCAAACTCGCAGAACTGACACTGCTCTGCTCTGGCTGCCTGCCCAACAACATGCAGCAATAATGTAAACATTGGGAAAGGGGGCTTTAGTTACAGTGTGTAATAGCATTAAGACCCGAAGCCTGCGGGATATGGAACCTTTTTTATGAAGGAAAAAAAAAAACAAAGCGCAGAGCTGGCAGTGCCTTTCATGGGTCACATGACATTTACTAATCAGTGTTCTAATTGGATTCAGGATGAGTATTCTCCTTGAAGAAGCCTCTCGCGGAGGTTGGCTGGGGTCATGATATGCGTTAAAGGAGCGGTACACACATCTGAGAATATAAAATGACTTTCATCTGGATGTAAAGGTTTTCTTGCATACAGGTGACGTTCAGACAGGTAACCCCATTACAAGAAACCGTTCGCTGAAATAATGGCGTTTTAACCGGGTTGAACTTTGTTCTATTCGCTCAGATCTGTAGCTTTTGCTCATTTAATAAAAGCTTCACAACGCATTATAAAAAATGCTGAGAAGTAGCCAAAAACGATACTTTCATCTGCTGCCACTGTGAAGGGGCCCCAGTACATCCTATGGATCCCACATGGCTCCACCCACATCACCAATTTCCACAGCTGTTGTAAATAAGCCCCAATCCAGCCTACAGATCCCACATAGTTCCACCCACATTCTGCAATGGAATCTGATTGGTGAGATTTTAGGTCATGCCAGCAAATGCGCATTGCCTACCGCCCACGACTAATGCCGTATGAAATCTACGCTAGACAGCAGATTACTGGGGAGGTCACCTTATGTATTTGCGTGGTTTGTATGAAGCTGGTCATACACCTTACAATGTGACCATACAATCTCCTTTAGGGTGGCCATACGCATTACAATGTGACCGTACAATCTCCTTTAAGGAGACCATACACCTGGCAATATTATCGTACAATCTCCTTTAGGGTGGCCATACGCATTAAAATGTCACCATACAATCTCCTTTAGGGTAGCCATACATGCAGCAATGTGCGATCCATCTCAGTACGATGCAACCATCAAATTTTGAACCACACACATGGTACAGCTGAACGTGATATAAATGTAAACAATTTATAACCGATCCTACAATCGGTCTGTATCATGATCGGTTTTCCAGCATACAGATATATTTTTGAGCAATCAGAAGTGATCAATAAAAACTGAATTGGTTGAGAGTTCTGTTCTGTGTTGAATGGCAGGTCTCCGATTTCAAATTTTTAACTGGTTCAGGCCCCGTTCACACCACAGGTTTGACAGGTCAAGTCGCACCCGATTGTTGGCAGTGTTCAAATCGGTGCGACGCCGACTTTGCGGTGCCGCCTCGATTTGAAGAAGTCGTTCCTGCACTCTGTTTGGCGATTTCGAGTGCGACTTGCATAGACAGCTGTGTATGAACCCACACCAATGTCTTCCAAGTTGCACTGACATGTGGCTTTGAAATTATGCGATTTCAGATGAAGTCAAACAATTTCAAAGCCGCATTCAATGTGAACGAGGGCTCAATCAGGACAAGGTGTAGAGTGACCTAACAGTCTGATGTGTATGCAATCAGGTCTTGCGCTCAGGGTCACCGATGGGCTGAGGGGGGGGGGGGTAGGGTGGAGGGCTATGTTGGGTCCCAATGAGTCAGCAGGGGACCCATAAGTGGCTGCCTATGGGTGACCCTAGTCCTGCACCCACAGCTTGGTTCAGGGACCCCCTTTGGAACCTTTCTTCAGGTTGGGTGGCCAGGCACAGCACCACAGAGTCACTGTGACGGACAAATGGGAGGAGCTGGAAGAGAGTCAGAGCTCGTCCAATGGAAAGGTTGTGGGTGGGGGGTCCCTGTCAGGTATGGGGCCCCCATGATTTTTAATGTGACCCTGTTTGCACTAAATTGGTGGATCTAACGGCGACTGTGCCGTCATACTGTGGCACGCTTGGTCTGCGAAGCGCGTTGGCCTGTAGAATATTTGCTCATAAATCATCATTATGATTTGGCCTCTAATTGTTTTCTCTGATGGGGAGATCAGTTTTTATCAATGGTCCAAACTGTTTGCAGAATTATTAAAATGACATCACAAAAAAATACAACCAGATATCGAATTACAGGTCTGCCTGCATGCAGTGCCTGACACCCTCACAAACTGCGCATGATCCTGCCCCCTCCCCTACAGCACACTGACACAGTTCATGTATTTACAAAGGATGTAATCTTATCATCCTGTTGCCATGTACGTCTGGCCCCGCCCCCTCCACAACACTGATGCAGTTCATGTATGAACAGAGGGTGTGACCTTGCGCTCCGGTGGCCGTGTCTGGCCCCGCCCCCTCCACTTCAGCATCCAGTCACAGTTCATGTTTTGCCAGAGGATGTGATCTCAGGCTCCTGTTGATGTCTGCCTGGCCACGCCCCCCGCCACTGACGCAGTTCATGTATAGGCGGAGGATGTGATCTCAGGCTCCTGTTGATGTCTGTCTGGCCAGGCCACGCCCCTCCACTTCTGACACAGTTCATGTATAGGCGGAGGAAGTGATCTCGGGTTCCTGTTGCCATCCGATGTGTAACATAAAAGGGTTAATGTGAATTAAGTGCTAATACTGCCGCTACATTCTACACTACGCAGTTCCCGGGCCTCCCCCCGCGGCGCGGCACTAACTGAAAAAAAGTAATAAATAATGGTGGTGACACGATTCAGCTCTAGGTAAGGGCTGCGGTGGTCAGACCGCGAGTTAATGGCACTTTCATTAAGGGGGATCCAGTGTTGGCGTCACCCTGAGAGGGTCAGCGGTGCCCCTTGGCAGCCCCTCCCTCCCCCCCGGATTGTGTACACACAGTACGGGTAGATGGGCGAGCAGTCTCTGTCTTCCTCCTCCTGCCTCTCCAGCGGTTCAGAGTTCCGTGACGTGCATGGGATAGCTGGAGGGGTGAGGAGGCGGCGGCATGGTGACGTTTATACGGTGGATATGACAACCGTGGCACAGGAGGTGCCCGTCTAGGGGGTAGCAGCGGTGACCTTCCTCGTCATTCAGCTGCAGGTGACAGTCCTGCCAGGAGAGGGAGACAAAGAGAGATTGTCAGTGAGCATCACCATGGGTGGAGCTTTATAGAGAGTCCAGGGACAAACATGACATATTTATAACTCAGGCATTTGTACTAGCAACCATTAGCCAAATTTACAGAAAAAAAAAAAAAGTATAGAAAATCCAAACTCTTACAGGTGTCACCAGAACAGGAATTGAGGCGAAATCCTGTAATGGGGACATCTGTTCAAGTGACATGAGATTGAATCTGAATTCCTGTTGCATCTTCAGGACAGGAAGTGAAGAAGCACAGATCATAACAGAAGTTTTCCCCCACCAAATGAAAGAATAAAAAATAAAACAACCACACCCCTTTAACAGATGTGGACACAGGGCATTCTACACACACCAAAAAAACCTTCATGGAAGTAAACAGGAAGTAACACATCCTGTCCTTCCACCCCACTGCCGTTCCCCTCCTCACATTTGCTGACAATTGCCAACTGTCAAGATGACAGCCCAGAGGTGCTGTGCAAATACAACAGTAATAGCTGCGACTTTTTTTTTTTTTTTTTTTTTTATACAGGGTTTACAAAACATTGTTCAGACAGGAGATGGAGAGATATAAAGTATCGTTGTCTAAAAAAAAAAAAAAATTGTATTTTTCATCTCTCTGTTACTTTGTATCTCTCCATCTCCCATCTGAACAATGTTTATAAACAAATGTTACTTTGTATCTTTATCTTCTGTCTGAACAATATCTATAGAGTAACATTGTTTATAAAAACATTGTTTATAAAAACATTGTTCAGACGGGAGATAGAGAGCTATGAAGTAGCATTGTTCAGGATGATGACGACAGGCATGCAAGGTGCAAGCCAGACATTTTCTCTCCAGTCCCACAAACAGAACAGCAGAGGAGCGACAACTAATAAGGCATGGAGCTGCTCAGCTATGAGGAGACCTTACCTGAACTGCATTGGCCCGTATTGGTGATACAGTGTGAGAAATTCCAACAGTAATATGATTGGCATCACAAATTCTGGCAAAATATCTATTATGTCGCAGTAACAATTGTTTAGAGAAAAGCAGCACAAGTAGCCAATCCGGTGTGCTGCAATGCAGTAAGCAAGCTGATAGGAGGAGAGAGCAGAGAGACAAAGAGCTCATCAGTTTTCTGCTGCTCCTTTCACTGTTCAATCACAGGCTGGGGGAGGGAGGGGGGAAAGACCTGAAAGTGATACTGTACTGTAAAAGAAAAATCAGGTCTCCAGCCCTGCCAGACAGGGCTGTGCTGTGTGGCAGAGTTGTGCAAATCTCAGGACTGGATGGACAGAAATGCATTCCCCGTATATGTATTTAGATGACCTTTAACTTTAAAAAAGTGCAAACAGGCAGGATTTTTAATACTAGGTCTCTTTTGCATTAAAGATACCTGCAAGCCTGTCCGCACATGCAGCTCAGTGTAGAATTTTGACAATTCTATAATGACTGGACTGCCATGCATGCGCAGCAGCGAAGTCATCCCAGCCCAGCCGATGGAAACGGCCGCAGATCGAGGCCGTGAAGATGTCAGCAGCCGGCGGGGAGCTCCGGAACATCACGGTGCTGGAGGGAAGGCGACTATAGATCTGCTTTAAGCAGTGAGAACGTACAAACAGGAAAATCTGTGAAGCAGATGGATGACCTTCTTGGGGTGATGATTAACTCACCTCACAGTGATAACACTCCACGTGGTAATCTTTGTCCATGGACACCACCCGGATGGTCTCCTCTGAACCCTGCAATACAAAAAAAACACAGGTAAACACAAGATGGAGCAAGCCCAGCCCCCAACATTCCACAATATTAAGGGGGGGGGTAAACATTGAGCAATGTGTCTGGCTGATCGTGAAACACTAACAGGACGCCGAGCAGGGAGCGGGACATCTGGGATCTGCCTCAAGGGGGCGACTCCAATCATAACACTGCATGTGGGTGGAGTTATGAGGGGCGAGCTGTATGTACAGGAATACCCCCCTCCGGGAGTCCTGACTGTGACCCAATAGGGAGGAGCCCCACACTGCAGAGATAAGCTTAGACACCGGCTTCCCCATCCTTCTCCACCCCTAAATTAAAAATTTAATTAGAGGCGTTCTCCCTACGTGGCGCATACATACGTGGCCCTATGTAAAGGCTTTTCTCTGAAGAAAGCGCTCCCAGCACAGTCACCGGCAGGGACCGGAAACCTCACAATGAATACTTGTGGATGGAAGATTTTGGATCATGTGACCACTGTGACAGCCAGCCAATCACAGTGGTCACATGACCCGAATTCCCGCCTCCCGGTATTTAGAAGTTCATAAAGGGTCGGGAAGCGGCGGCCACGGGAAGAGGTTAAAAGGCTGCTCCACACAGAACCAATTTCAGTTTCCTCTGTCTCTCATACACCAAATGATCGAGTGACTTGTGTCAGGCTCTCTCTTTTTAATTTATGCAGCGAGAGGAGTGAGACAGAAGATAATCTGGAAGAAAGATGTAAGCTGCTGCATGATCCTACACAGACATGAGATCTCAGCACTAGAGGGCTCACATGTCACCTCCAACTGGAAGGATCATCAGCAGGTCTCTCTCTGCTTCTCATGGGCACAAATGGGATCTTAGCCCTTCAGGCACTGTCCCTTTAAGCATGTTGTGGCTCCAACCAGACATAAATGGGATCTCAGTGCTCAGGCGAGTTTCTTTAAGCAGGTCACATGTCAGCACCTGGGGGACTGTCCCTATAAGATGGTCACATCCCCGCCTCAACAGGATCAGCGTACCTCGCTCTCCTTCTCATGGACACAAATGGGATCTCAGCACTTTGGGCACTGTCCTTTTAAGAAGGTCCTAACTGCATCCAAACATAAAATGAGATCCCAGCACTCAGGGGGCTGCCCATTTAAGCAAGTCGCATGTCAGCAGCTAGAGGGACGGTTCCTTTAAGCAGGTCAACATTTCAGCAGCCAGGCGGACGGTCCCTTTAAGCAGGTCACAAGTCAGCAGCCAGGCGGACCGTCCTTTTAAGCAGATTACATGTCAGCAGCCAGGCGGACCGTCCCTTTAAGCAGATCACATGTCAGCAGCCAGGCAGACTGTCCCTTTAAGCAGATCACATGTCAGCAGCCAGGCGGACTGTCCCTTTAACCAGATTACATGTCAGCAGCCAGGCGGACTGTCCCTTTAAGCAGGTCACATGTCAGCAGCCAGGCGGACCGTCCCTTTAAGCAGATTACATGTCAGCAGCCAGGCGGACCGTCCCTTTAAGCAGATCACATGTCAGCAGCCAGGCAGACTGTCCCTTTAAGCAGATCACATGTCAGCAGCCAGAGGGACTGTCCCTTTAAGCAGGTCACATGTCAGCAGCCAGAGGGACTGTCCCTTTAAGCAGGTCACATGTCAGCAGACAGAGGGACTGTCCCTTTAAGCAGGTCACATGTCAGCAGACAGAGGGACTGTCCCTTTAAGCAGATCACATGTCAGCTCCCGGCAGGAAGGACCAGCATGCCTCACTCTCCTTCCCATGGAATCTTTGTGTTGTTAGAGTCCCTGGGGACGGCCGGCTCGGGAACTATGTTCCTGGGAAACATTGCTTTAAAATTAGCTGGCGGTGCTGCGTCCAACATAAACACAGCCAGTGACGTCAGAGCTGTGACGGATCAGATACAAGGTGGGAACCCTTCACATTCCAATTTCAGGTTGGGGGTGGAGGGGGGGTGGGGTGTCTCTGGGACCAGCACGGCTCAGCTGGAAATGCAGAGATAGCGGTAAGGCTCAGCACAGCCCTTACTCTGGGGTCTCCCATCAGAAGCCATCACCATAAAAATCAGACCCCCAACTGACAGTAGTCCGGGCACACAGACAGGATCACAAGTATGTTAGGGAGGAACTCCGACAATTACCTGTGCCGGTAGAATCGGCTGGTTGCACGAGGCACATTTAGGTGCAAAAACTCTAGAAGAAAACAAAAAATAAATAAAACAAAAAAAAATACCACAGAAACTATACATAATTCTAGGAATAAAATTTACATCTGATTTTTTTTTTTTTTTTTTTAAACAGCCACAGAAGAGCAGATGTCTGACTCCATCTATACCATGTATGGGAGGATGTACATAACCCGACGTCAGTCTGAGGTCACCACACGGGGCGTATAGCGTACATCCTCACATACACAAGGGTCATTCTGGCCAATCCACGTGAAGGACCAGGATGGGGAAAGAGCCTAAAATATTCACTTCAGTCATTGACCAATCACGGCTTCCTCCTCCACTATATATGACAAGACACAATGGGGGTTATTTATTAAAATGGGAGTGTGCAAAATCTGGTGCAGCTCTGCATAAAAACCAAATTTTAGGCCCCTTTCACACGAGGCGGACTCTGTTTCTACGGAGCCCGCCTCGGTCCGCCGGCTCAGCGGGAGATCTGTCCGTTGATCTCCGCTGAGCCGGCGGATGACAGGTCCCTCTCTGCTCACTGAGCGGGGAGGGGCTTGTCAGGCGCCGCTGCCGCCTATGGAGGGATCAGATGAAAAACGGACAGCATGTCCGTTTTCATCAGAGCTCACCCGATCCGATAGCGACGGACCTGGACGTAGAGCCATCCGTCTGCTTTTAGCGGATCGGACCGGGTGGGATGTCAGCGGACATGTTTCCGCTGACATCCGACGCTCCATAGACTAACATGGAGCGCCCGTTCAGGTCCGCTGTCAAAACTGACAGGCGGACCAGAACGGTCCGATCGTGTGAAAGGGGCCTTATTGTCCAAGCTTAATTGGACAAGCTGAGGTTAGAAGCTGATTGGCTACCATGTACAGCTGCACCAGATTCTGAGTGCACCAGTTTTAATAAATCTCCCCCAATGTTACCTTATATAAAGCTTACAGATTCAGCACTGCTTCCTCCTCCACTATCTGACAAGGAACACATGGTCACCCTATATACAGCTTACTGATCCAGCACTGCTTCCTCCTCCACTATCTGACAAGATACACACAGTCACCTTATATACAGCATACTAATTCTTGCCTCTTCCTACACATTTTTCCCCTCTTTAGATAGCTAGTTCTGTGGACAACACTCTCTCCTGTACTATTGACAATATCTTTTTGCTATTCAATGGCACTTGTCACTTGAAAGGTTTTGTGTATTTGTATTATCTGCATCGCTCCCTCTGGTTTGTATCCAGGTAGATGATAGTGTATAATAATAAAGCAATCAGTTGACCACATTCCCCGCCATGAGATCATAAGGGCTGGAACAGGTCAGTGTTCAGGACCGGCCAAAGGTTATTCAAGCATCAAACATTAATTTGGGGGGGGGGGGGGGGGGGGGGGGGGGGGGCGCACATTAAATAAAGAGCTGTGCCATGCAAATATGGCGTTTGTCCAGCAGTGTTTCATGTTTTCAGTTTTCAGTGCCTGAACCCTCCCTACCCATGCTCCACGCTCTCTTGTTCCCTTCGGTCAGCAGACGTTGATCTTACGTGTGATAATCTTTGACGCAGTAGATGTTGTTCTCCACGTCTACAGTGAAGGGGACGCCGTCCAGGCACTCGTTACACACCACGCAGCGGAAGCAGCCAGGATGGTACGACTTCCCCAGGGCCTGCAAGATCTGAGAACAGACAGAAAGGTTAATGAAAGAAGACAGCCCCAGGCCAGGCAAAGGAATCACATGATGTAACGGCCCATCTAAGAGAGCAGTGGTTCTCAACCTCAGTCCTCAAGCATCCCCAACAGGCCATGTTTGCAGGTTTTCCTTCATCTTGCACAGGTGCTTTAAATCAGTCAATGGCTTGGTATTTTGGACAGATATTTTAAAGAAATTCCCAAAACATGGCATGTTGGGGGTACTTGAGGACTGAGCTTGAGAACCAAGAGGGTTGAGAGGAATTCCTAGTAATGGATTATCTACACATTATGGGTTATCTCCAATCCATTCCAAATTAAAGACCCAGGAGTTATCCCTGGTTCACACCAGTGTGATTTGTCATGCACTTTGGCAGTTCAAAATCACACGACAAGTCGCACGCCATTGCTGACAATGGAACCGTTCAAATAGTTGCAACGACTTTGAAAAAGGTTCCTGCATTACTTTTTTGCGATTTCATTGACTTCTGTTAAATGAAGTCACAATGAAATGGCACATCTCAAAAAAAAAAAAAAAAAAAAAAAAAAAAAAAAAATCGCACTGATCGGGTGGCTTTAAAATTACGCTGAATTAGCGTGATTTCAAAGCCGCACTAGTGTGAACCAGGGGCTTGTTCTGCTTGTTTACTGGTTCATAGCAGAAAAAAGCCAACAGATTTCGGAGGGGCCAAACAAACTCCTTCATCAGGGCTCAGGAATCTTGGCCGTGGTTTAATGAGTTCAGAAAAGCTTACTGATGTAAGCAGTGGCCTGGCTCATGGAGGAGCTATGCAAATATCAAAATGCCTTGAAGGGTTGAGGTAAGTCTGGAGGAGTGGGCATTCCTAGGTAGGCTGTATTTGCATGCAGACCACCCTAGGTAACACCTTCATGTAATGCTGAGCCTCCAAGATTAAAAAGGACTGAATCAGGACTGGGGGTGGGCGACAGTCACGCTGGGAAGGAAACACCTTTCAGGGGTCTCAAACCAGCGACCCTCCAGCTGTTGCGAAAACTACAAGTCCCATGAGGCACTGCAAGGCTGACAGTTGCAAGCATGATTCCCACAGGCAGAGGCATGATGGGACTTGTAGTTTCACAACAGCTGGAGGGCCACCAGTTTGAGACCCCTGAGCTAGATGATGCTGGATGTCCTCCAGCCAGGACATGACGAAACACTTGCCCCATTAGGCGACCCGTCAGAATTTGTAACGAAAGTGATGTTCTATCACGGCCATCTTGGTACACCCCACACTCAGCTGCAGTAAGGATACAGTGAGAAGGCGTCAAGCTGACATATTTGTACACCCACCGGAGTCTTGCATTTCACACTTATTTTTACCAGTAAACTGAGCATATATAGTGAAATACAGGATTTATCAATCTGTCTGACCCGTTTTGATATTGAATTGTAAAAGCAGCGGTGTTCTGTCAGATTAGCAAACCTGTGAGATCAGCAGGCTTGCCGCTGCTTTTACAATTCAACATCAAAACAGTCAGACGGATTTCTAAATGCTGTATTTCTCTATATAAGCTGAGTTTACTGGTAAAAATAAGTGTGAAATGCAAGACTCCGGTGGGTGTACGAATATGTCCGCTTGCCGCCTTCTCACTGCATCCCTACTGCAGCCGAGTGCGGGGTGTACCAAGATGGCTGTGACGCAACGTCACTTAAGTTACAAAATCTGACAAAAAAAAAAACACAGGCTCTGACTTGTTACAGCTTCTATTGCACATTATGAGAAGCTCACAGTGTGCAGTGAAATCAGAGTAAGCCATTTCAGTACGAGAGAGGAGTCTGTACAACTGTGCAAGACTGAAGGGAAAGATGGAGGTCAAATTTAATTTCCTACAAGCCAGGCATCTGGCGTCTGTTTAATGATACCAAGTAAACAGGTCACCCTATCATTTTTGGGACAGAGGGGAGCGATCCCTGATAGTAGGCTGTGTCTGTAATCTAGGGAAGTAATTAAATGCCGGACCGTGTGGAGATGAAATAAGATACAGTCACTAAAACACAAGAACAAACATCCCCGCCGGCGAGAGGGAGCGCGCGTCTTCACACGACCGTGACTAAACGCTGACAAGGAGCTAGTGACTGCTAAAACGCCTCGGGCCGTCCTCGGCAGGATGAGATAAAAAAGGTATAAAAGACACGACATCGCTCCTCGCATGCCGCACAGACATAAACAGCAGCCGAACATGTCTTTGCACGTATGAGGAACTCGTGAGAGACGCGGTGCTGAGCCTTCCAGCACGCGACGTCCAGCGAGGGGGGATTAGCGCACTGATTCACAGCTTCGGAGGAAGTATGCGCCACTCAGTTCATGACAACATGTCTGCAGCGCCTGGAGGAAAGATTATTTTCCTTCCTTAAAGAAAATATAAATCGCCGTTGCTACATAATGTACAGAGCCTGCATTCAAATTTACGTGGCCTGCTGTGGCTAGCTGGCATCGGGACACATTATCAAGACGCTCTAGCCAATAGCATCACAGCGTTGGTGGGGCTCGTCAGCGCACTCTCAATTAACACATCTCCTCACAAGGGCGAGATCAGAGATAGTTTGAAGGTATTGATTGAGCAGCGCTGTGTGCCTTTAGCAGTGGGATTGCTGAAATTTGCAGTTCCTCGTGGGCGGGAACAAGGTGGGGCTATTGACATCAGGCTATCCTGAGCAGAGACGTGTCAATAGCAGGAATTGCACTTACCATTTCCATGATAAGATGGCCGCACACAAAACATTTGTCTGCTGTCTGCTGGAAGCGGAATACTGCAAAGAGAAGAGGAGAAAATTGGAGGGGGGAGGATTAGTGAGTGTACAATTCCAACCGAGAAATACAACCACACCCTCCCCGAAATTTAAAATGACCAGAGCAAATGAAGCATGACGTCATGTTATTGCCTACGCTAGGGGTGAGCGACCTTAGAGCTGTTGTAAAACTACAAGTCCCACGAGTCACTGCACAACAGACATAATTACCAGAGGCTGAGGCATGATGGGAGTTGTAGTTTTAACCACAGTTGACTTCCCCTGGTTTACGTAAACCCAAAAACAAAAATATATCGCAGTTTACCAGTTTTTAGATGTGCTGACTGCATTAGTTTGTAAGGTTTCAGTATTTTCATCCCCTTCATTTTCAACTGGTGATCCTGCCAGTAACACACTCCCTGTCCTAGGATGACAACACTCGCTAAGTTTTCCATGGAGGGGCAGTGTTGTCACACTAGGACAGGACTACAAAGCAACTCTATCTTCAAATCAGAGAGGAAGGTGTTCTGTAGCCCAATGGGGTATAAAGTGAAAATGTAACGGATATAAAAAGCGCACAGAGTACAGAAAGTGATCAGCTCACAAGATTTCAGGCAGGATCAACAGATATTTTTTGGACAGATATAAAAAAAAAAAAAGACTCTCAATTGTATATTTAAGTAGAATCCAAGGACTTTGTTTAACCCCTTGCCTACTGGGCCTACTTTTACCCCCCTTCCTGCCCAGGCCAAATTTCCATCTTTCAGCGCTGTCGCACTTTGAATGACAATTGCGCGGTCATACAACACTGTACCCATATGATATTTTCATCTTTTTTTTTTTTTTTTTTTCAAATAGGGCTTTCTTTTGGTCGTATTTAATCAAGACTGGGTTTTTTTATTTTTTTGCTAAACTAACGAAAAAAAAGACAGAAAATTTAGGAAAAAAAAAAAAAAACAAACAAAATTTTGCATAGTTTGTTATAAATTTGGTAATTTTCACTGATGTGCGCTGATAGGTGGCAATAATGGGCGGCGTGGATGGGCAGCACTGGTGGGCACTGTTGGACTGCACTGATAATCAGACACTGATTATCAGTGCCGATGTCCCTTTAATACAAGCTGGTTATCAGCTCTCTTCTCCTTTCCTCACGAGGTCAGCGTGACTAAAGAAAAGCCAATAACTGGCTTGTGTTTACATCGTGATCAGCGGTCATTGGACACAGCTGATCACGTGGTAAAGGGTCACTGTGATTGGCCCCTTTACCCCGATCTGTGATCAGCTGAGTCCAAAGAAAATGAGAGCAGTTTATCTTTAAAGTTTTCATACACTAATGGGACAACCTGAGATATCGGTCACACACCAGGGAATTTTCAGTACTCTGCAAAAAAGTTAAAAAGAATGGACCAATCAAATGCATCATTCCCTAGGACTACTTCCCACAACCCAACTGTGTGTC